>NW_020172172.1:1616682-1623334 GCF_003031525.2 Neophocaena asiaeorientalis asiaeorientalis
GGTCTCTCCAGACGCACAGGCTCAGCAGCCATGGCTCACGGGCCCAGCCGCTCCGCGGCATGTGGGATCTTCCCGGACCGGGGCACGAACCCATGTCCCCTGCATTAGCAGGCAGACTCTCAATCACTGCGCCACCAGGGAAGCCCCCTGTCATGGCTTTTTAAACTCAGAGATCTGTTCTGGCAATCTTGTTAATGTATATGGATCTACCTCAGTCTTTTTATTTATTTATTTACTTTTATTTATTTATTTTTGGCCCTCTGGGTCTTCATTGCTGCTCTTGGACTTCCTCTAGTTGTGGTGAGCGGGGGCTGCTCTTCATTGCGGTGCACTGGCTTCTCATTGCCGTGGCTTCTCTTGTTGCGGAGCACAGGCTCTAGGCACGTGGGCTAAAGTAGTTGTGGCATGTGGGCTTCAGTAGTTGTGGCTCGCGGGCTCTAGAACTCAGGCTCAGTAGTTGTGGCGCACGGGCTTAGTTGCTTCGCGGCATGTGGGATCTTCCCGGACCAGGGCTCGAACCCATGTCCCCTGCATTGGTAGGCGGATTCTTAACCACTGTGCCGCCAGGGAAGCCCCAGGACATGTGTATTTTAAATTTTGATAGATATCGAGAAACGATTATACATGGTTATACTGTGTCTTGGTGGTGGTGGTGATGGTGGTGGTGTGTGTGTCCTGTGTAATGTTAGGTTATAGAGGTTGGAAATAGCCCACCTGATGAAGGGTGCCCAGACAGGGAGGGTGCTCACTTCCACTGACCTGGTATCTCAGGAGCGCCAGAGAGGCTGCTTCCCATGTCTGAGGCTCCTGGTTACTGTGCCGACAAAGGGGAGGTGGCAGTGGACTAGCCAGGATATGGTCTGGGTTTGGGGTGGTTGTGCATGTGTGTGTCTGTGTGTGCTCACTAGCTAGGCTCCATACTGCCTCCACCTCTCAGAGAGACTGAGGCACTGCCGAAGGTGGTGGGGAGCAGGGCTATACTGGTGCACCCCGTGTGTTTGACAGGCTCTGGGCATGGAGGGATCCTGAAGTCACGTGTGAAGATAATGGTGGTAGGAGGTATGGGAGAAACTTGTAAAAGAATTATTTTAGAGTCTGGTGAGAGGCTTTTCACACCAGAACGGGTTCTGGTGAGCTTCAATTCCTGGCTGAGCGTGTGCCACGTTCCCTTGCACGATCTTCTGCCTTCACTGGCTGAAGAATTAAAGAAGACAATTTGAGACGACTTGTTCTCCAAAGCCCCTGCTTTCCTAGTCCCTTCTTCAGCATGCTCTCTACTCTTTCACTACCATTTTACTGGGATTCCTTGTGTGAGCTCCCATGTCAGGCCCTGCTCGTGGAGTTAGGTGGAAGTGGGTTGAGGGTACTGTTTCCAGTGTAAATGATGTCCCAGTCAGCTTTCGCACATTGTACAGGTGATGTGCACTGTGTATTAATCGGCTCAGGCTTCTATACCATGGAATACCACAGACTGGGTGGCTTAAACAACAGAAATTAGTTTTCACAGTTCTGGAGGCTTGAAGTCCAAGACTAAGTTGCTGTCAGGATTGGTTCTTGGTGAGTCCTTTCTCCTTGGCTTGCGGGTAGCTGCCTTCTTGCTGTGTCCTCACACAGCCTTCTCTCTGGGTGTGTACACTCTGTGGTGTCTCTTTTTCTTCTTTATAAGGACATCAGTCTTGTTGGGTTAGGGCCCCACCCATATGGCCTTAATTGACCTTAATTGCCTCTTTAGACCTTATTTCCTAGGACAGTCACATCGGTGGTTATGAATTTTGGAGGGGGACACAATTCAGTTCCTGAGGGTCTGAAATAATAAAGTTGGTTGAAAGTGAATTTTCCTCTTGAATTACACTTTGGAATGGAAGTTACTTTTTTCAGGACTCTGCTTTGGGGTCAGTGTTCTTCTCAATTGACACTTTCTATGGGTAGTCTTATCTCTACACTGGTATCTCAGTTGTTGTGTTTGTGTAGAGGTATCCCCTTTGGGTATTATATATGGTCCTGAAAATATATCTAAAACCTGGGTTAAAAGTAGATATGGAGATTTCCTCTTTTGATGATCAGGACCAACCCTCTTTCTGAAAGCACCTGAAAAGATGGACAAACTGAGAAAACATCTCTGGTTGAAAGCATTGTACAGCTATCTCTCAATGCTGAGACCTACCAGGCCAGGATATGTGTGATAAAAGAGGGCTTGGGTGGTGACTTTTATATTTGACTGTTTTCAGTTCCATACGGGTACCTGAAAAGCTGAGCCTTGCATTTGATAGCCTTGAGCTAGGAAGACAGGAATTGGAGTTCTAAAGAGAGGGTGGGTATAGTGAGCCCCTCTTTTTGGGTTGGGACCCCAAAGATGTAGAGGTGAGGGGGAGGCAAAAGAAGACAAACTCTAAAGTGGAATGAAGATGTGAGATGGTAGAAATCATGTTGGCTTCTCAGCTTTCTCCACAGCCAGATTAGGAGTCTGTGTGATCAGTGGCCACTTGTTATATTTGCTTTCCAACTTCAGAACTTCATTTCTGTGGTGCTTTCCCATTCTTTTTGTCCTTAAAAACCTTTTCTTTGCTGTGGTTTTAGTGGGGCTACAGGAGAGAGCAAAAATAGCATTTGTGTATAATCCTTGCCCTTTACCTGGAAGCTCTCTCACCACTGTCCTTCAGGAATGATGGGCCCTGGAGAAAGGCAAGTGTTTCAGAGAATGGCCCTGGACCCACACCTTGTTCCGTGGATGGTGCCAAGGAATTGTTTACAAAGTTCGAGGTTGGAAGTGACTTGAGGTGACCTAGCTTGATTCCTTGTTCCTAGGCTGATAGAGCTCCTTTCGTCACCCTTGGAGATTGCTCTTGAACTTCCATTTCTGGCAATAATAGTGAACAAAACAGCTGAAAAACCTCTTCATACAAGACACATAGAAATGCTGGATAAAGTATAACAAATATCCTTTTTACTTTTTTTTTTTTTTTTGCGGTATGCGGGCCTCTCACTGTTGTGGCCTCTCCCGTTGCGGAGCACAGGCTCCGGATGCACAGTTTCAGCGGCCATGGCTCACAGGCCCAGCCTCTCCGCGGTATGTGGGATCTTCCTGGACCGGGGCACGAACCCATGTCCCCTGCATCGGCAGGTGGACTCTCAACCACTGTGCCACCAGGGAAGCCCCAAATATCCTTTTTAAATGTATATGCATGATTGCATGTATAACAAAGTAAGGGACAAGCAAGAGTGGGCTGGAAGCTAGAGCTGTACCGCTTCACTGGTTAAAGCTGCTTTTTCCTGGGGGACTTTGCCTCTCTCCATAATTTAGAGATGTGGGTTTAGTAGCAGTGTGTGAGGCACAGGAGATAAGATGTGGAATTGAGACTGAGGCTCTCACATGATAAGACTTCCACAGCAGCATTCATTCAGTGAAAGTATGGACTAGAGGGAACATTCTTTTGCTGATAAAGGGAATAGATAATAAAATTGTTGGTTGGTCGGGGGTGGGTAGTTTCACTTGAGAATTTGTAACCATAGATTTGTGCTTCCATGAGCTTGGAGTTGGAGTATATACCATCTGTGTTTCCTGGGAGTTAAGTAATTAAAGTGATTCCAGATTGGTAATGTCCTAGAGAATTTGGCAGAATTTGGCAGAAGCAAAAATATAAATTATCTATGGAAGTTTGCCCCCTCAAACTTGGCTTCACTTTTTATTCCCACAGAAAAGGCCCCCACTGAACACAAGCGTATCCAAAAACAGAATCCAAAATTCCAAAACACACAGGGAAACAAGATACCATGAGTGAAATCATCAAAAGTAACAAGTGGCAGAAATAGATGTTCAGGAAGTTAAATTATGGAATTAGAAGTGAGGGATTTGGAAGTATGACAAAGAACAGAAGTATCAAAATTGACCAAGAAGGTTTTTTAAAAAATAAAACTTCTAGGGACTTCCCTGGTGGCGCAGTGGGTAGGAATCTGCCAGCCAGTGCAGGGGACCTGGGTTCGATCCCTATCCGGCAAGATCCCACATTCTACGGAGCAACTAAGCCTGTGAGCCACAACTACTGAGCCTGCGTGCCACAACTACTGAAGCCTGTGTGCCCTAGAGCCTGTGCTCTGCAGCAAGAGAAGCCACCACAGTGAGAAGCCTGCACACTGCAAAGAAGAGTAGCCCCCACTCGCCACATGCACAGCAATGGAGACCCAATGCAGCCAGAAAAAAAAAAAATAGAACTTCTAGAAATAAAAAAATAGATTAATTGAATTTATAAATTAAATAGAAGAACTAAACAGCAGATTAGACCCAGCTAAAGAGAAAATTAATGAATTGGAAGTTAGACCTGTGGAATTATCTGTAATGGTGCTTAGACACAGAATTGAAAATTGTGAAAGCAGAGTTAAGAGACTGGGAATGGTCTGATACTTGTAATAGGAATTTCAGAATCATAGAATAGGGAGATGGCAATATTCAAATTGATAAAAGCCAAGAATTTTTCAGGATTTATGAAGGACATGAATCATCAGATTAAAAGCATATTCTTCCAAGCAGTACAAAGAAATTTAAACATGGACTTAGACACATAGCTCATAGTGAAACTGCAAGAAGCAGATCTAAGAAAGCAGCCAGAGGGAAAAGACAGAGTATGTACAAAGTTAAACTAGTAGACGTTTCAGCAATAATGATGGAAGCCAGAAGACAGTGGAATAATATTTTCAAAATGCTGAGAGAAAATAACTCAACCTAAAACTTTATGTTCATCTAAACTGTCAGTGAGGAAAAAGAACAAATTAACATTTTCAGAAAGATGAACAAAGGCTTCTGTACCAAAAGATCTTTACTGAAGGAAGATGTTCGTCAGGAAGGACAGTGATCCTAGAAGGAAGAGTGGAGATCTTCCTTCTAGGAAGGGTGAGCAGACAAGCTGGAGAATGTATGGACTAATAAGAAAATGCTGGGCTTCCCTGGTGGCGCAGTGGTTAAGAATCCGCCTGCCAATGCAGGGGACACGGGTTCGGGCCCTGGTCTGGGAAGATCCTACATGCCACAGAGCAACTAAGCCTGTGCGCCACAACTACTGAGCCTGCGCTCTAGAGCCCGTGAGCCACAACTACTGAGCCTGTGTGCCACAACAACTGAAGCCCGCACGCCTAGAGCCCATGCTCTGCAACAAGAGAAGCCACCGCAATGAGAAGCCCGCGCATTGCAATGAAGAGTAGCCCCCGCTCACTGCAACCAGAGAAAAGCCTGCTCGCAGCAACAGAGACTCAATGCAGCCAAAAATAAAATTAAATTAAATTAAAAAAAAAAAAAAGAAAATGCTGACTTTATAAAACACAGATAATATCTGCTTTGGGAGGCGGATAAGAAGAAAAACTTATTAAATGTGGAACACAGATATTATGTTAAACTAATTTAATGTAAGTTGGAAGGAGGTAATTGGAGTTAGAACAATTAAGTTCTAATGAGGGATGGAAGAGATGTTGATTAACTTCAGGCTTTTAGCATAAATGTACATATTAAAACTTAAAGGCTAGCTTATAATAGGATAGAAATAGGGTACATTACTTCCAGACCAGAAGTGGCTGAAATAATGGAATTTAAAAAGATAATCCAAGGTGGTAGCAGTAGAGAAAAAACAAATTTAAACATAGTGGTAATCTTAAATGTAACAGGAGTCAATTCTAGGATCAAAGACAGTGTTAGATTGAGTTGGGATAAAAAAAGATACAGAAAGATTTAAAATAAAAGTTGGAAAAAGATAAACTGGGAAAATACTACAAGAAATGTCATATAGCTATGCTAGTGTCACATAAAGTAGACTTTCTGGCAAAGAGCAAACAAATAAATGAAGGGGGTTACTATGTAGGAAGAGAAGTTTTATTGGAATCTGTAATAACTTTCTATAACCCAAAGGAAAAGCAGCCCAGCAGAAAAATGGGAATGGGTGCGAACAGGCAGTTCTCAGAAGGGGCTGATGAACACAAACATGATCACTGTCACAAGCAATCAGGAAATGTGGATCAAAACCATGATGTACGACTTCACCCTGACCAGGTGAGCACATATCAGGGGCTGACGGTGTGGCTCAGGGGGGCTGGAGTCTGTTGGGCACATAAATTGGTACATCCACTTGGGAGAACAGTGTGACTGTATCCAGTGAGTTGGAGATGCTCATCCTTATGTCCCGTATCTCTAACGTGTGGCTGTATTTCCTAGAGAAATGCACACTCTTGGGCACCAGAAAACACGCAAAAGAGGATTCAGGAGGGTTCACAGAGGCAGTGCTTAAGTCAGTAAATGTTGTAAATGACCTAAAGGTCCAACAGGAGGATGGACACTTAGTTTGTGGTCAGGCCATACAGTGGACTGTTCTGTAGCACCGAGAATAAAGGCGTTACAGAGCATGTAAAGGGCATGTACTCTAGAGCCAGGCTGCCTGGTTTCAAAACCTGGTTTTGACAATAAATAACTTGGGTAGAGTTATCCTCTTGTGTGAAAGAAGTTCAAAGAAACGTAGGCACGTTTAGGATTCTTTTCTGCCTCTTGTATGTATGTGCCATTCCACCCTTGCGTGTCCACACATACACGTGTGTGTGTGTGTCTGTCTGTCTGTCTCTCTCGTGCTCTAGCCCTCCCCTTCGCCCACCCCCTCACCTCCATTTATTTTCCCTTGAT
>NW_020172172.1:1623966-1637480 GCF_003031525.2 Neophocaena asiaeorientalis asiaeorientalis
TCAGGTCTTGGGAAGATGGTGAAGATGCTCCTGTGTGGATTGGGGGAAGTGGAGTCATAAACTTGGATACAGACACTGGCAGGGAACCCTCACCTTCAGGACCCTCGGCTCCTCTGGAGGAACCTGCGGGGACAGCAGGTGCTCAGCTGGTGGCAGGGCCCCCTGGGGGGGGGCAGGGCTGGGGAGCCTGAAGCAGGGCCTCCCGGGAAGAAAGCCTGGCCACTGTGTGTGTGTGGGGGCTGCCCCTCCTCTCTGGGCAGACCTGGAGGCTGGACCATGAGGGAGAAGGCTAGGCTCGCCTGGTGCGGCCCCCCTCGGGCGTGGCGGCTCCTGGGGGGGGTGCACTGGTGCAAGGGGCCTGAGGTGGACGTGGTGGCGGCTGGCATCGCATTCTCACCACTCTACAGTGTAGGTGGGCTGCGCCCACAGGGAGGCGGGGGCTGCCGAGGGGCCTCCAGGAGCCAGGGGCAGGGTGCAGTGGCCCACTGGCTACTGGGGTCTGCGCTACCTCTGGGAGTTGTTGGCTGAGCTAGATGCACCCCGAGGCCAGAGCTCGGGGGACCCCAGGGGAGGCGTGGCCCCTCTAGCTCCAAACCCTCCCACCAAGGCTCTGCCTCACCTCTTCATCCCTCTTCCTCTGCCTACTGGATTTTCCCCTTGTCTCCCCAGTGCAAGTCGGGTACATCCAAAGTCAGCTGGCCTGGGAAATAGACCTCAAGTGTCAAAGCCCATCATTTAGGTTCATCCCGCTCCTGGAATGTGGGTTCTGAGTAGAATCTGCATATATTCTTTCTTTTGGTGGTGGTGCGTGTCCAGGAGCGGGGTTTCTCTGTTCTCCCTGGACTGGGGGCTAGGGGAGCACTGGGGGCATCTTCCTGCCGAGGTGTAGGCCCCTTGGAACGTAAGGACTGCCTGCTGGGGACACTGACGCTTGTATACCTGCTTCCTTTGGAGGCTACCGGTTGGGTTGGCTGGTGCTCAGGGGTAGAGTGAGCCCCTTGCCCAGGCGTCTGGGGGGAGGTTCCCCACGGGGCTCTGAGGCAGCATGTGAGAGGGATGGGTGAGCGGGCTGGGATCGGGGAGCCTCCTCTGCAGGGGGCCCGGGCTCTGTGAGTGTGGGCAGGAACCCTGTGTCTGTTAAAAGGCGGAGGCAGCCTTGTGGTTGGAGTGGTGCCAGAGGCTATAAATAGCTGAGTGTGTGCAGAAGCGGAGTGCCGGGGAGGAGGGGGAATCCCTCTCCAGCTGGCAGCAGAGCCTGGGTGTGGTGAGGGGGGCATGGAGTCTCCCAGTCTCCCCTGGTCCCCCTGGGGCTCTGAATGCAAAGCTCTCTCAGGTTGGGTATGCACACTTCCAGCCTGACAGGGCAGGGAGCTTGTGCTGTGATGAAATGGCATAGGCAGCAGGGCGTGTCAGGCTCTAATGTAACAGCCAATGTGCCAGGCATTGTGCTAACCAGCATTAAAATGCATTAACTCATCTCGCTCTTGGAACAGCCAAGGAAGTAGGTTCTGTTATCCCCTTTTCATGAGTGGGGAAATGGAGGCACGGGGTGGCTGGATCACTTGCCAGTAAGCATCAGAACCAGGACTTGAATGGGGTCATGGGCACCTTTTGTTTCCAGTTGGTCTGTAGGAGGATCTTGTCAGGTGGCGGTCCAGTGTCATCCTGACCACCTGGGTCCTGGCCACACGGTAGTGGCCAGAGGGGTCTCTGCCTGACCAGCAGCTTGGAGAGAGGAGCTGGGCCAGCCTTGGGCCATTCCTGATGTCTGCTGGCCTCTCTTGTTCCGGCTCCTTGCCTTATACAGGGGGTGGGGGCTTGTTGTCAGAGTGGAGATGGAAGCTCCCCTGAGGACCTAGGGCTTGGGCTGCAGGCTGAGGCCACCCCTCCTGTTTTCCCCTCCCTTCAGAATCGTGCTGTAGCCAGGAGATAACTCTGTCCTTCTGTCTGATCGTTGGTCCGTCCTTCCTTCCATACATCCATCCATCTATCCGGTCTGTGTCTGGAACTGGTTCTAGTACTCAAGACAGTCAAGGCTTCTGCAGTTAAAGCATCAGCTTTGCAGTCCTGTGGGGGAAGCCTGACATTTAAAAAGCAGTTGTCAAGCACATTTGTAATGATTTGTCTCTTTCTTTTTTAAAAAATTATTTCTTTTCTAAATTTTTGTCTGTGTTGGGTCTTCGTTGCTGTGTGTGGGCTCTCTCTAGCTGCGGCGAGCAGGGGCCACTCTTCGTTGTGCTGTGCGGGCTTCTCATCACGGTGGTCTCTCCCGTTGGAGAGCATGGTCCCCAGGTGCACAGGCTTCAGCAGCTGTGGCACGCAGGCTCAGCACTTGTGGCTTGCGGGCTCTAGAGCGCAGGCTCAGTAGTTGTGGCGCACAGGCTTAGTTGCTCAGCAGCATGTGGGATCTTCCCCGACCAGCGATCAAAC
Organism: Neophocaena asiaeorientalis asiaeorientalis; assembly: GCF_003031525.2. Classification (NCBI taxonomy): domain Eukaryota; kingdom Metazoa; phylum Chordata; class Mammalia; order Artiodactyla; family Phocoenidae; genus Neophocaena; species Neophocaena asiaeorientalis. The sequence continues at coordinate 1,626,397 of NW_020172172.1, forward strand.
CCGTGTTCCCTGCATTGGCAGGCGGATTCCCAACCACTGCACCACCAGCGAAGTCCCTGTTTTGTTTCTTACATGAGTGTTCATTATGTTATTTTCTCTGGGGAGTTATCTTTGGTTACATTATTTCTATACTTCTTGAATGTCTGAAATAATCCTTTAAACAACAACAGGCAATTAGTCAAGGGTGATAAATTAGGTGATGGAGGAAGCACAAAGGCCTGTGGAAGTAGAGAGAAAAGAGCCAAAATATAAAGGAGAAAGTTGTGAGCATCTTGCAGCCAGAGGTGATAACTTGTGCTAAGCCCAGAAGCCCAGCTTGGGGGTCTGCCCCACAGGTCAAGTCTCCCAGGACCCCTACTAGAATTGCTGCTATGGATGCAGTGGGCCCCCTGAGCCCTCTGGACTGGGGACTTTGCAGAGCACAGCCACCGAATGCTGCTGCAGGTGGGCGGGAGCCTGTGGGCATTGTCGGCACCAGCCTAGGCCCTGCGGCTGGTGCTCACTTAGCCTTTGGTCTCCGAGATCCACCCCATCCCCTCAGCCCTGTTTCTCACTAGTGGAGCTGCTCTGAGACAAGGCAGAGACAGTGGCAGGAACCTGCCCTTCTAGTTTCTCAGACGTGGTCCCTGAGGTCTGCATCAGAACCACCCAAGACAGAGGGGGTTGGTTAAAAACCAATCCAAGGATTCCCCTAGTGGCGCAGTGGTTAAGACTCCATGCTCCCAATGCAGGGGGCCCAGGTTCGATCCTTGGTCAGGGAACTAGATCCCACATGCATGCCACAACTAAGAGTTCTCATGCCACAGCTAAGGAGGCTGCCTGCCGCAACTAAGACCTGGCACAACCAAATAAATAAATTAAATGAATAAAATTAAAAAAAAAAAAACGTAGATCCTGCCCCCACTCCAAATGGATGGGTCTGGGCAGGGCCCAGGAATATGCATTCTTTAAAAAAAATTATTTGGTTGGGCAGGGTCTTAGTTGCGGCAGGCAGGCTCCTTAGTTGCAGCACGTGGGCTCCTTAGTTGTGGCATGTGAACTCTTGGTTGCTGCATGCATGTGGGATCTTGTTCCCTGACCAGGGATCGAACCAGGGCCCCCTGCACTGGGAGCGCAGAGTCTTAGCCACTGAGCCACCAGGGACATCCCAGGGATATGTATTTTTAGCACCACCCTCCCGCCCTACCCAGATGACACAGTGATTCTGACCGTGCCCTGGGGTTTTGAGGGCCCCTCCATTCATTGCTGCTGCTGCAGGGAAGCAGCCCCCTTCCCACCCAGGAGCCCCCCACTGTGCATCTGGCTGTCAGTCTGGCCCCCTGCCTCCCTCGTGGGCCTGGGGCTACTTGGCAGCAGCTCTCTCCCCCGGGCACAGGTTCCGGTCGTGGGGAGGCCGAGACGCGGGAGTGCATCTACTACAACGCCAACTGGGAGCTAGAGCGCACCAACCAGAGCGGCCTGGAGCGCTGCGAGGGCGAGCAGGACAAGCGGCTGCACTGCTACGCCTCCTGGCGCAACAGCTCAGGCACCATCGAGCTCGTCAAGAAGGGCTGCTGGCTGGACGATTTCAACTGCTACGACAGGTGCCAGTGCCCCTGGGGCTGGGTGTCTGGAGCCGAGGCGGGGACACACGGGCTCTCGTGGCAGCCTTGGCGAGCAGGGCTGGTGCTGGGTCCCTGCCCCTGTTGCGAGGTCCCCAGGAGGGCTCTGGGTGCGTGTCCACCCTCTGTTGTCCCTCCTGACCCTGGGTCCCACTTTAGGAGAAGTGGGCTCACACTCCCCCTGCCCCCTGCCTGGTTCCCTGTGGGGTTCTTTGTGGGGAGGGGTTTGGCTGGGCCGCCCCGGGGAGGCTGTCCCTCACCTGAGGAGCGGATGGGAAACTTCCTCCAGGCAGGAGTGCGTGGCCACCGAGGAGAACCCCCAGGTGTACTTCTGCTGCTGCGAAGGCAACTTCTGCAACGAGCGCTTCACCCACCTGCCCGAGGCGGGTGGCCCGGAAGGTGAGGGGAGGGGAGCGATGTGGGCCGGCCTGGGCCCCCCACCGAATGCTCAGCTCCTCCGTGGGGTGGGGAGTAGCCACAGGGCTCTTTGGTCTGGCCCTGGAGGTGTTGCGGGTAGGCGGGCTGTGTGACACCGGGCTCCGTGTGTCCCCCAGTCACGTACGAGCCACCCCCGACAGCCCCTACCCTGCTCACTGTGCTGGCCTACTCGCTGCTGCCCATCGGGGGCCTCTCCCTCATTGTCCTGCTGGCCTTCTGGATGTACCGGCATCGCAAGCCCCCCTATGGCCACGTGGACATCCATGAGGTGAGATGGGGTCGGCTTGGGGCCGGGCAGGGTAGAGGTGGGGAGGCCAAGCCAGATCCTATTAAGCCCTCGATTCCCCCCAGGATCCTGGACCTCCACCCCCATCCCCTCTGGTGGGCCTGAAGCCACTGCAGCTGCTGGAGATCAAGGCTCGGGGGCGCTTTGGCTGTGTTTGGAAGGCACAGCTCATGAATGACTTCGTGGCTGTCAAGATCTTCCCACTCCAGGTGAGTGTGTGCCTGCGGGTCCCAAGCTCTCTGCCCCAGGGCAGTCCACGTCCTGTACAGCTGGGATGAGAGAGGAGTGGGCCCCATTGGGGGTGGTGACGTTCACCGTGGGCCTAGGGTAGGGCTTCGCAAAACTTTGATTTGCAAAACCTCAATCCAGTCTGGTTTTCAGGGTTTTGTTTTGCCATCAGGTTCTGCTTAGGGGCCCTAGACACCAGGCTACCCCGAGCAGTTGCCTGGGACACTTGGCAAAGCCAGACCTGCTCTGCTTCTCACTGATTGGGTGGTCCTGGGCTCCTCACTTCTGTCTCTGGACCTCAGTGGCCCCCTTTGTAAATCAGGTGCTGGCCTTGGTGATCTCAGGGGTCACTGTTGGTCTGGGGTCCTGGGCCTGGCTCAGTCCTGCTCCACCTCCCTTACAGAGGCTGAGGTTGGGGTTAGTGGGAAGCTGCAGGGTGGCATGGCTGTGGTGAGGTTCAGCCGCATCCCTGCCTCAGGACAAGCAGTCATGGCAGAGTGAGCGGGAGATCTTCAGCACACCTGGCATGAAGCATGAGAACCTGCTGCAGTTCATTGCCGCCGAGAAGCGAGGCTCAAACCTGGAGGTGGAGCTGTGGCTCATCACGGCCTTCCATGACAAGGTGAGCACACCCCGTGGACCCTGCTCCCATGGGAGGTGACCGTGGGCCCCACCGGCCTTCCCCTGCGGTCGCCCGTCCTGGGTGTGGGCATGAGGGTCTGCGATAAGAAGCCCTCGCCCTGGGACCAGTTCTTACGAATGGGAGTAGTGACTTCATGATTACCACTCTCTGACGGCTCCCCCGTCCCAGCCCCTCCTGGCCTCATGAGTTCCAGCATCTGGGGGTCGGGGGTGGGAAACCCGGCCAACGGTCCATGGAGATGGCCCTCCCGGGGCCGGGCTGGATCCTGTCCTCCTGTGCCCAGAGTCTGTGCTGTTCCCTCTAGGGCTCCCTCACGGATTACCTCAAGGGGAACATCATCACCTGGAATGAACTGTGTCACGTGGCAGAGACAATGTCAAGAGGCCTCTCATACCTACACGAGGATGTGCCCTGGTGCCGTGGCGAGGGCCACAAACCGTCTATTGCCCACAGGTACCTGGGTTAGCAGTTGCCCTCTCTGCGCTTGACCTGGAGCTGCAGAGAGGTTTGGAGGGTGAGAGCAGGGCCTGGGGGTCTCAGTTTCATAGACGTGGTTAGCTGCTCTGTGGTGTGTCAGGGGCAACCGCACAAAACCCTGTGCCCACCTGACTCTTCCCCTGCCTTCTGCCTGCGTCCCCTGCAGGCTGTGGCCTCACAAGTCAGTTCTCTGGTTCCCTCCAGTGGCCGCAGGAGGAAGTGCCGACTGCTGACTAACTTTGGAGAGTTGATTTAGCAGGTCTCAAACTTTTTGGTTAGGATCCCTTTACACTCCTGTGGGTTATGTCTGTTGATATTTGCTGTATTAGAGCACACGTATTCCATTAACTGTCAGAGTGATGACATGTGTGTGTAGCCTCTGGAAAACTCTATACTCTTGGGAGAATGAGCTTAAAAAAAGGCAACTAATGGATTATTATGAAAAGAATGCTGACCTTGCAGATCCCCTGAAACAGTCCCAGGGATTCACTGGGGTCCTTGGATGGTGCTTTGAGAGCCACTGTGCCACCTCCTCACCACAGTGGCAGGCACTGCTCTAAGCACTTAGAAACACCAAGTCATTTCAGCCTCATTACTGCCCTGTGAGATAGGTACTGTTTTTCTCTGCCTGTCTTACAGGTGAAGGAACAGTGGCGCAGAGAAGTAGACCTAGTGTAGTGTGGTTCTGTGGCTGTGAGGTAGGGAGTGAGCCTCGAATTCCAGGGTTCAAAGCTGAAGGGCCCCGATGGTAATAACATTAATGACATAGGAGGTTGACTGTATGAAATTGCCGTTGTTGTAGGTCAAAAACGGTTGAATGTCGACTCTTCCATATGGTTCCACCTAACGGTAGTGCATAGTAAGTGTGCCAGGGGTGGCCCTAAACATTCGTCCATCGGTTTAGCCCTCACAGCAAGGCTGAGACAGGCGCGGGGAGATTGAGGACCTGCTAGGGAGGGGCCAGGCTGAACGCAACCTCAGCACCTGCTCCGCTGCTCCCGTAGCGGCTCGAGCCTCGGGGGCCTGCTCGGAACCCAGGCCAGTTCACTGAAACTTCTCTTTTCACTCACGTCCCAAATAGTGTAAATTCTTCCCAGAAAACTCACATCCCTGGCTGCTATACCCCCTCCTCAAGCCCTCTGAGAATGTGAGGGCTGGCCTTCGATGCTGGGCACCGGGCTGGGATAAGTGTTGCCGCTCTGGCGGGAGTGCAGTTCTGGACTCTCACACCAGTGGAGGGAGGCGTCCTAAAGCTGCCTGTCCGTGTGGCTTCATGGAACTCCACCCTGACGCAGACCCTGCTCCCCACGGGTGGGATGGCCTGGGCCGGGGTCTCTGGGAATCAAGGTGGGAAGCCAGGAGGAGGGTCAGTTGGACCACATGTTCGACTCTGTCTCAGTCCATTGTCTCCACAGGGACTTTAAGAGCAAGAATGTATTGCTGAAGAGTGACCTCACGGCCGTGCTGGCTGACTTTGGCCTGGCTGTTCGGTTTGAGCCAGGGAAACCTCCGGGGGACACTCATGGGCAGGTGACGAGCCTCAGGGGGTGCGCGACGTGGGGGCACGGGTGGACGCTGCCCCCCCCAGCTGGCAGGGAGCAGGGGTTGCCCCGCGAGCTCAGAGCTCTCTGAGAACTCCAGGAGCAATGCTCTCATTTCACCCGTGGGGAGAGCGAGGCCTGGCGGGTGGTGTGGTTTCCCAGGCCAGCCAGTGAGAAACAGATTTCCCTTCCTCTTTCAGTTGTAATTATTAAACAAGATAAAAATAAGATAAATAAGAGTATACTAAGAATCCAAACCAGAAACCTAGAAAAGGTAACCTAAGGTTAAGCCTAAGCAAATCATCCTAAAACAAAGGCTATTACTGTTTTTAAGTATTCTCCCCCTTCTGCTTTTGGCGTGTGTCTCAGTGAGGTACACATCATCTGTGTAGCCCCTCGTGGTGCTGATGGAGGCAGCAGTTCATGGAAGATTACTGCTGTCTCGAATGACACTTTACAGTCGTCATTACTTCATGACCCCGGGGCCCCCCGGGGATGTGGTGCGTCAGGGACAGCCGTCATTGTTGATGGCCCTGCTGTGCACACGGCTGTAGCTCCTGTGTCCAGCTGTGAGTGCATTTGTGCGTGGCTGGTGACCGCAGACCCTCCCCTGTCCCCGTGCAGGTGGGCACACGGCGGTACATGGCCCCTGAGGTGCTCGAGGGAGCCATCAACTTCCAGAGAGACGCCTTTTTGCGCATCGACATGTATGCCATGGGCCTGGTGCTGTGGGAGCTCGTGTCCCGCTGCAAAGCTGCCGATGGTGAGCGGGACGGGAGCCCTGAGCATTCTGGGTGTGTGGGGGTGTGTGGCTGGGCGTTAGGGTGACCCCGCCGGGCTCTCTCTCCACCCCCAGGACCTGTGGATGAGTACATGCTGCCTTTTGAGGAAGAGATTGGCCAGCACCCGTCACTGGAGGAGCTGCAGGAGGTGGTCGTGCACAAGAAGATGCGGCCTGCCATCAAGGATCACTGGCTGAAACACCCGGTGAGGGGCCTGGGGGGCAGAGAGGGCAGCCCCTCCCATGTGTGGCAGGGTCAGAGAGAGGGGCCTCAGGCAGCGGGACAGCCCCTCCGCCCCTGCCTGGTCAGAGGCCACTTGATGCAGTGCCTCCCTTCCACCAGGGGAGCGTCTGGGGAGGTTAGTGCTCTGCAGGGAGGCGGCTCTGGTTTTGGCCACAGAGAGCGATGGGGTCTGACAGCTCCGTCAGAGCCCTGGTTGCCCCGTGGAGCACTGGTGCAGTGGAGCCCACTGGCCCTGGGCCTGACACATGTTGGTTGGAATCCTGGATCTGCCGGTCAGTAGCTGGGTAACTTCCGGCAAATTGCTTTATGTCTCTGAGCCTTTGTCTCCTCAGGGTAGTAATAGATTGAAGGGGTTACTGTACATCCCCAGGCAGGACACCTATCACATAAGTGCTTAATATGGCTTAGCTCTGTGGCATCTGGGCCCCTCCAGTCTGGAGATACCATACAAAAGACCCCAGCTATGGGCTTCCCTGGTGGCGCAGTGGTTGAGTCCGCCTGCCGATGCAGGGGACACGGGTTCGTGCCCCGGTCCGGGAAGATCCCACATGCCGCGGAGCGGCTGGGCCCGTGAGCCATGGCCGCTGAGCCTGCACGTCCGGAGCCTGTGCTCCGCAACGGGAGAGGCCCCAACAGCAAGAGGCCCGCGTACCGCAAAAAAAAAAAAAAAAAAGACCCCAGCTATGTAAATCATTATCTTTCTTGGAAGGTTATTTGCCTCCAGCTTCATTGAGTCCTTCCCCCTGCTACCCCAGGGTTAATTCAGAAGAGGGACATCCTTGGGGCCAGTGGGAGCTAGCGCTCTCACCATATGGTCTGGGGTCGAGCTGTGGAGGCCAAGTTCAGCTGCCATGCTGCTCCCTGGAGCCCAGAGTCGCAAATGGAAAAAATCTTAGGCATCAGGAGAGGGAAGCTGGGCCAGGAACTTACCTTCTGCCTCAGACCTCCTCAGTCTCCCAGGGCAGAGAAACTGGGGTTGCCAGTCCAGTTTCCTGATGAGGAGCAGATCCAGAGAGGTCTGAGTGTGTCCTGATGCTGAGCAGGCCGGATTGCTCCTGGGCGTGGGCATTTTGCCCATTCTCCTGCCTTTCCCAGCTGCACACAGTTGGTTCCAGCACAGGGTGTCACTCCACGTTCCCTGGACTCTGGGGAGGTGTCCAGGGCTATGGGGGACAGGGTGGGATGAAGCCTTCCTCTTTTCCCACTGTGACTGCACTTTGGGCCCTTATGTGGTTTGGGCTTGGCGTAATAAGATTTCCTTTGAATATCACTGCTCCGCGGCAGCAGCCATGTCTGCCCCCGGAGGGCCCTGGGTTGCCCTGCTTCCCACGTTGAGGTTCAGTGGATCCTTCGTCAGCGCTGTGGAGGAGGCCCGTGGCCTCAGGCTGGTGACTGTCGGAAGGGGAGTCTCCTTCAGACCCCTGCAGGTGGGCTCGTGGCTCTCCCTGGTCCTCAGGAACATCGTCAGGTTTGCTTGTCCTCAGTGAGGGCCACCGGCAAGGGCATCTGTTTCCTCTCTCCCGCTGGTGTGCAGGGCCTGGCCCAGCTCTGCGTGACCATCGAGGAGTGCTGGGACCACGACGCAGAAGCTCGTCTGTCCGCGGGCTGTGTGGAGGAGCGGGTGTCCCTGATCCGGAGGTCTGTCAATGGCACTACCTCGGACTGTCTTGTCTCCCTGGTGACCTCCGTCACCAATGTGGACCTGCCCCCGAAGGAGTCGAGCATCTAAGCCCAGGACATGAGTGGATCTCCAGACTCAGTGGATCTGAAGAGGAAAGGAAGAAAACAAAGTAGTGTTTTGTTTTGGAAATCCTGTAACACCAACAAACACGCAAAATGCAGCTGCTACTTTACCTTGACTTCTATTATTATTATAATAATTATTATTATTATTATTAATATTATTTTTTGGATTGGATCAGTTTTTACCAGCACATTGCTCTACTGTATCGCAAACAGCGGACACGTCAGCAGGCGTTGAGGTGCTGAGCTGTGAATGCAGAACCAGCGCCGTGCTGAAGAGCCTCGGCCACCTCCCGCCCTTCGGGGTTCATTTTTCCCTCTTTCTCTTTGTTTGTTGTCTCAGAATCTGTGACACAAAGAAACCCATCTCCTGTCTTAGGAAACTTAATGCTGCAAACTCTACCTAGAGGAACCTTTGAAGACTGTTACATAAGAACACATCTTCCTCAAAAGAGGAGTTTCCCTCTGCCCTCGTCCTCCACCCCCCCCAGCCCCCCGCCTTTTACTGTGTTTTTCTCCCTTTTTAGACAGTGAGTATAAGAAACAGCAGATGTGTCTTTCACGGATTAACGGGTGTTGTCCTGACCGAGGAAAAACTGGGCTGAGGGTGAGGATGGTTTGGACCGGAGTTGGCGGGGAGGACAGAGCTGGGGGTGGGGTTTGGTGCAGAGCTACACTGGACCCGGGCACATTCGGAGCAACATCCTTTGCTATGAGACTACTTCTCAGGTAACCAGGAATCGAGGGGAAGGAGTGTGTGGAGGCCAAGCGTTAACGGCAAGAGCAGGGTTTGGAGAAAGTCTGAAATCAGGTGTGACTCTGACCCATCTGTTGGCCCTGACCAGTTTTTTCCACTCACTTGGGCTTGGGCATAGGACAAAACATTTTTTCTGCCCTGATTTTAAGGTTAGGTAAGGGTATAAATCATCACGGTTTAGTGAGTACATTCTTCATAAGACATGATACTGTAAATATCTTTAATGAGGAAAAGTTGAAATATGTACATTGCTTCCTCCTGGAGCAGTTCAGGGAAATGGCCACAGGGGGCGCTCTGCACAGCCAGGGCGGGAGAGTTTCCTGGGTTGGGCCTGCCAAGAAGGCCTGCCCCTCTGGAGACCCCCGGAGTCCTGCAGTGCTGGCTCTGCCCTGTGTGGTGACGTTATTGTCCCTTTCTGTGGCTCGTGAACACAGCTTTCTCCAGACCCTTTAAAGAGGTGCATATTCGAAAAACAGTTTCTCTGTTTTGCCATAACCTTGCTCTCGTCAGTGAATGTTCCTAATGCTGCTGTTTCAACATTTGAATTTTTTTAATTTATGAAACATGCAAACTTTTTAAAAAAACAAAACACACACACCCACACATACACGCTTTGCTATGTGGCTTCCGAGGTTTAAATTTTGAAGAGTAAGAGAATTAAAACTTCACGACCACAGACCACCTCAAACCAGAAATACCTCAGAATTTTCTACTTGTGTAAGTTTTATTATATATTTTATTAGTTGTGTTGTCTTGTAGTAAGTATATTTTAATGTAAGTTGGCTTTTATGACAAGAAAGTTTAAAAGAAATAGAGAAAAAGAAGAAAAGTTGTGAGTCTTCTAGGGAGTGCTACCATTTTTCTTTGATAACGCCCCCTTGTCAATAATTGTCATCAACAGCAGGTTGGCCGTCTGGGCCGAGTCTGGGCATTCATCACTCTTATTTGTGAAGACTTTTCCTTCCCGTTTCTTTAGACCATTTTATTTAAAAACTGGATCTCTTCACCTTGCGGGTAGGCGAGTTGGTGGACGATGGGGAGAGGTTGACTGGCATGAGAAGGGGAGGGGGGAGCCTCCTCCTGGGTTATTTGGAAGTTCAAGTGTTTCCCTCGACTTGATTGCTCACTGTTCAGGATGACAGGTGACCCCACTTTAACTTGGCGAAACTGTAGCCTTTAGACCCACGTGAGGTAATTTTACTCGAGACTTAATTTCTTAAGCACACCGGCAGCAGTGATAGCGGAATTGAGCTGTAGGCCTCTGGGTCCACACTGCTCGGGGCCGGTCTGTGACGGCACGGCTTGGTGGTGAGGGCTCGGTGCACCGCCACGCGGGGGTTCTGGGCCCCTGGGCCGTGTCCTCCTCTGCGTGTTTGGGCACGGGGTGTGGTAGGAGACGAGTTTGCTTCCTTCTCAGAGCTCAGTTTTTGCTTCATGGGTCAAAATGTGGGCTGGCCAAGGTGGCCACAGGGACAGGTTTTTGTTTTTGTTTTTTGGTAAGTTATTTGTCTTCTGACTTTTCCTTTTTAAGCTATTTTTTGCTGTGGTATTTTTCTTCCCTCGGAATAATTTTTAACAGAAAAACAGGCCTTACAGCAGTTGCTTTTCTTTTCCACTTATGTCTTTCAGAAGCTTTAAAATATTTATTGAAAAGTGCCATATCTGATTTCTCCAGCTTTCTCCTTAGGCAGGGCTGGGAGTCTCTACTTTTCAACCCTCAGAAGAAACGAATAGAATAAACCAGTAACAAATGTAGCTAATTTACCATAGGAATGATTAGATCCCTGATCCCAGCCCGTGTGGAACACTAAACCCCAGCCTCTGTTTGGTTTTAGATTTCCTCTGGGCAGTTTTTCTTTTGTGTGCTGGCTTGATTCTTCTGGGAGCACATTTTGGCCCTGCTGTGGGACCTGCGGGGCAGGATGCAGGACGGACAGGGCAGGCCTTTTGTCTGGGGACGCTCCCTCTTTGCTGACCCAGTGCTCAGCCACTGTCACTCCCTTTGGGGCCTTGGCACCAGAATGAAGTGTCCAGAGATGGCCCCATGTGGTGTGGCCGGGCAGAAGGCTTCCGGCGGCCCTTTCCCCGTGTGCTAGGCTGAGTGTCCCTGACTGCTCGTGGCCAGGAGAAGGTGGGCATCGCTCTCCCGGGCATGCTGCTGGGGCCTGGGTGGGTCTTCCGCCTCTGATAAAGTTAGGTTTACTGTCATGTCTTCTTCTCCGGGGAGTCAGCCATCCAGAGCTCTGATTTGTGTCGATGGGGTTGGGGGCCTCTGCCTGTGCTCTTCTTCACAAAGTTTTCTTGTAGCCTCCACTTCCGGCGATCTCAGATCACTGCTACCTTCC
>NW_020172172.1:1637706-1645002 GCF_003031525.2 Neophocaena asiaeorientalis asiaeorientalis
AGGGAGGGAGTCTGACATTGCTTTCCCTGCCTCATCCAGGGTGAGAGGGAGGCAAAGTCAGGGGACAGAAGTGGCCCAGGATCCCTGCCCCTTTCTTCCTAGTGTACTGTCGTCCGGGCAGGCTTCTGGCTGTGGGGTGGACTTGGGGGAGAGTGTGTTCTTTTTGATCACTGTGGGGAGATCTCCTGAGCCAGAGAGATCCATGGGAGGGAGCAGACACGTGGGGACAGAGGCCACCATGCCACAGTGTCCTGCAGAGGACTCTTCATGACGGGCAGCCAGAGAAGGCCATGGATGTAGTCGTTAGCTCATGCTGGGGCTGGCATAAGCTGGGCTTTTGCCTGGGGCCGTTGGTCCCTATCAGGAGTCCTTTGGTTGATTACTTGGGGTGTGAAGGCTGAGAATGGACCCTTCTTAGGAGGAAGCGAGACCCAGCTGTGCATAAATGTGGTGAGCGCCATCAGCCTGGTGTTCAGATGGCCTTCCTGTCCTGTTGGCTTTCAGTAGGTGCCCGGAGGGGTCAGTCCTGCTGGGGAGGCTTCCCCGTGTGTGCCAGCTGCTTCTGACTCAGGATTCACTCTGTCTGGATGTGGTGGCATGTGTCCAGAACACGAAGGACCTTGTCCAGCCTTGAACATCCTCAGGATTCTTGAGCCCCCAGCTCACATGTTCTCAGCCAAGGGAAAGATCTGCCATCTCCAGGCCACTGAGGTGGTCCTTCCCCTGCCCCTGGGGCCAGGCTAATCCTCCTGTCATGCTTTAGGGAGCTGAGCAGGTGACCCTGCAGTTCTGTGTCCCCTTTCTCTCCAGTTGGCCACGTTCTTGCTGGCTGCTGCCCTGCCCTTCTGCACTGGGTGCTTGGGTTGCATGTGTGGTGTTTCCTTGGTGGCAAGCCCAGCCGTGTACTGAGGGTCCACCATGTGCTATGTGTGGCGCAGAAAGCCCATCACGTGGCCCCTGTGCTCTGAGCCATGAGGGCAGGGAGGCAGCTGTTCCATCCAGGGTGGGAGGACTAGATGACCCTCTTGCAAATGGAATTCTGCCTCTTTTTAGAATGCAATGTGAAGTTCCCCACGTCTATTGGTAATACAAGGATTTAATGTTTTTTTAGTAATATAGTGAGCGTATGTATGTAAGTTTTTACAAGTGGTACTAGAAGTTGAACAGCCAGGCATTATTCCGGAGAACTTGGCTCCCTAGAAAAATATCTAAATTGGAAAGCATTTTTCAGGAGAACTCAGTTTACTCAGTCTGTCAGTCCCAGCTATTTCAATGGCCTGTTGGGTTCTGAATCTTTTGGAGAGACAGCCAGCCCTGCCTGGTTCACAGTTCAGGGGCCCTCAGACCACATTTTTCCAAGAAGCACAGGGAATCAACTCTCTACACGCCCCCTCCCCCTCCCCCAAGCAGCCAGAAAAGGAAAGAGGACAAGATGGCCTTTTCTCCTCTTTTGGGTGATTTGAATTCTCCTAGGTCGATGGCTGTTCACACAGCCTGAACTAATAAAATGCTCAGCAGCTAATGTGTTCAGCCTAGTAATGATGAGTTTAAGTCTCAATCAGGAGTAATGTTTTAGGCAAAGAAACAGACCCAGTAATTCAGTTGATGAACTGTTTGTTTATTTTCTCAGTCTAGATTTGTAAACAGTGTATTCAGGGTTATAGGCATAGTTCTTTAAGTAAGACTCCTGACAGTTAATTTGTAACCAGCAATTCACGTATGAACGTATCCCAGACCTTTAGGAGGCTTGGGGAAGTTTTAAAAGATGATTTTAGTTTTGTAGCAAAAAGAAATTGAAGCTTAAAATGCACCCTCTCCCTTGGAAATTAATTTATTTGACTCAGCCACACTTTAAAAACAATTACAGTCGGCCCTCTGTATCCACGGGTTCCTCATTCGTGGGTTCAACCAACCTCGGATCAAAAATATTTTGGGGGGAAAAATTACAGAATATTCCAAAAATCAAAACTTGAATTTGCCACCTACTGGCAACTCTTTACATAGTATTTACATTGTATTTACAACTATTTACATAGTATTTATATTGTGTTTGGTATTATAAGTAATCTAGAGGTGATTTCAAGTATAGGGGAGGATCTGTGGAGGTTATATGCAAATGCTACACCATTTTATGTAAGAGGCCTCTGCCTCAGTGGGTTTTGGATTCCCATCCCCCTGCCACACTCCTCCCCCATACAGAGGGACGACTGTAGTGGGTCCAGGAGACCTATACATTATCATCAAGTTAAAAGTCCAAATTATCTAGTGGGGTATTTTGAATATTCCTATTTTAAACTCATTTTGGGTCCACTGTAAACTTTGGTTTGGACAAGATTTTGAATTTAAAGGATTTACCACTATTTAAATTTTTACAATTTTTACCAAGCCTTTACATTTTTGTGATGGTATCTTCCAGGTATGAATGAAGCAGGACTTTTTGATTGTGGTTACTCCATGTATCCCTGTAGTGCCAAAACCAGTGATATATTATTTGCTCCTATGGCAGCTCGTAGCGATAACACAAGTGTTTTTTCCTCATGAATTAAAATGCATATTCTCTAAACGCCAGCATGTGGAGATGGGCCCTGTGCTGCCCTTTCTTCTCCAGGAGTGTCTTTGGATTGTCTGGGGCCTAGACAATTCTGAGAACTACTGCAAGCCAGTTACAGGACACTAAAGAAATATACACACGGACACGTGTGTATGCAGTGGATTCTACAAACGTGGTTTCTTGTGGACATCTACAGAAAAGCGTTTCATTCATTTGCAAAGTTTACATTTTTAAGCTGACGGTTATAAAAAATACAACACATTAGCTAACGCTTTTCAGGCAGGTGAGGATGGGTTTTTTGCAAATGGATGAGTTCCGGCTTGAGTCCTGGGAATTTCTGCTGTTGGTTGGGCGTGGGCTCGTTCCCTGATTCTCCGAATCATGTTTGCATTGGAATGTTGTTAGGTAGCATTGTAAATAAAAGTATAGGTTATATAATAGAGTTACAACACTTGAAATTTTACTTTAAAAAATCTATAGCACTACATATATATTTAGTTATATCACCTGACAGATTTCTTCTGCACAGTGTGGAGATTGTTTTATACCACAGATTATTTTTATAAAGTCTAGTGAGTTTCGAATAAGAATGATTCTCTAATCGGAGTAATGAGCTTTACCTTTCAAGATAAACATACACTGGAGTGTAAGTGGTGTGGCGCTGTCACTTAGCGCTCCTGCGGATTCTTGTTGATACACTGGCAGATTACAGACCATCTTTGGGTCTCGTTTGACCAAAACTCCACTCGCGGCTGTCTGTGTGGGACAGTCTGTGCAGGACAGGGGTGCTCAGCCCTGCTCCTTGCAGACCTGGAGGAGAGGGCCTCGGAGAGGCAAGTGGAGCCTGCAGTGTGCTTCACAGTCGTGCTTCCTCCTGAGGTTTCTTTTGAACAAAGGGTTCTGAGGTGAATAATTAGTTTCTAAGTTACTCTCATGGGTGAAGTAGTATGAAGGTGTTTTGGGGAACAGAAATTGCATGGGTGCAGGTTGGGGTGGGTTGGGATTAGAATAAGATTCAGGCTACGAACACGTGAAAAGAGGATTTGGTGATTGGAGAAATCTGCCAAACTGAATTATCTAGGACCAAATTATCCAGTTTTCAGGACAGAATTCCCAATGGAGTAATTATTCGGAAAGGGGGAGGGTGGTGTGTGGACATAGTGATCAGATTATACGGAGAGCTGCCAGACACATGTTATCTTCTCTATGAGGGCTGTTCGGAGGCGAGAGGGGCTGCGTTGGCTCGCCACTTTAGTCTAGCGAGTAACCCAGGAGCCTGTGGAGGAGGCTCAGAATCCTGTACCAGCAGGGCATTTTTCCAGTATCTACAAGGTTTTCCTGCTCTTCCTACAAAGGTCAGCATCACTGCCATAATCTGGAAGGCAGTCTTCATGTTAGCCTTTTGATTTTTTGGGTAGAGAGTGGATGGTTACTGGGTAATAAGCCTTTTTGTTGGGGATGTATAGGAAGTATACATCGTGTATACTCATCTGTACTCAAGTATAGAGTCATGTAGCTCATACTCTGTAGCCGTAATGGCTGAAGGCCTGTTCCCCAGCCCCTGCCTGCTGGCTTCAGCTCCTGCGTTCGGAGGTGTTCTGGTTGGGACAAAATGTGTCATGTGAAACCAGCTGTGCTTTTATTCGGTCTGATCGAGAGTAAAGTTTTACGCTACCCCTTTTATACTTGAATGAATTGAGTTTCGGCAGATCCAGGAGCACTCTGGGAACCAACCATCCGTCATTTTCCTGTTCCCCATCAAAGAACATTTCTCTGCTCTCCAGCCACGTCTTGGAATGTAATTCTGTTGTGCCTTTGTTTTTGTCACCTGCCTCCCCCCAAAAGCAACTGCTGTAAGCTTTTTTCTACTTGTCTTTTCTAGACCGAAACCCCACCTTTTTCCTTTTTCCCAGCTGTATTTTCTGGATGCAGTTCTGTGCTCCAGGTGTGTTAAGAACCAGTTACCTCAGACCTTGTGTTGAACAGTGTCACCATCTGGGTCCTCTCGAAACTGCAGGCTTGTGACATACACACGCAGGAACCCTGCCGAGTATGGGTACTTATTTGTTTTAAAGTAAAACTCTTCCCAAGGATTGCAAAAGGGGCTTCTGGCAAGCTCTTCATGGCCCTGCGGTGGGATGGGTCTTGAGTGCCATCTGAAGGGTGCTTTCCGCGCTCCACTTTGAATTCTGCCATTTTCAGTATTCTGCTGTCTGAATAGGCAGAGTGATTCAACTGGTTGGCCTTGTACACAAATGAGTTCCGAAAATGAGCTCTTTGTAACACATTTCCAGTCACTAAAGCTCAAATGAAGAACATTCCCTTAGATGGCAGGATTGAAAACCCCCGCCCCCTATCCACCACAGTGCATTTTGGGAAGATGTCTGTAGCGTATGTTGCTGTGAAATTAGGCCTTGCGGGTTATGGCTGTTTGTCATTTTGATGTATTTTAAATAAATATATATATATTTTTTAAAGAGCCTTTTTTACCAGTTCAGAAAGTTTAATTAACCAGCAGTCACCACATCTGAATTTTTGTCGCTGGGGCATAGATGGCAGACCAACATTAAAGTGGTAACTCAGCCCTACGAGCGTGGGCTGCCCACCTGGCCTGTCCTGCTGACCATGGGACACCAGGGTCAGTGTGTACCCACTGGGTCCCAACTCAGCCCTCGAAGTGTTCGGTCTCTACTCTGTTCAGGCGCTGTTTACTTCAGTCTCTACAAGGGCTTTAGCCCAGCTGGGGTTTTCTCAGAGCCCTGCCACGAGTTAAGTGTATGTTGAGCCAAATAATTTCTCCATAAGGGAAGAACACGCTCGTCGAAATTTTACCAGCAATGACAGAGATGAGAGTAGGGAAGGTTAGGCAACATCTGGGGTTTGATTTGGAAAGTGTCCCAGTCATTGTCAAACACCGTCTGAGAGCCAGTGACCGTACAGAGATTCTTAGGAGACCTCATCTGAGAGTGTGAAGACCTCCTGTGAGGGGAGGAGTTGTTAAAATGCCAGCGTCTTTTTCCTCCCTTTTTTTTTTTTCCCCTGGAATTCTGTAAAAATGCAAAGAGAATTGGGTGGTACTTGAGAATTGGGGGTGAGGGTTACCGCAGATGAGAAACATACTTCTAGATTTCAGTTCCACGCCACAAATCCACACAATGCCGTTTTTCAACTGTACAAGAGAATCTGCTTATGAATTTGACATGATCTTAATGGTAGCATCAAAGGCCGAATTTTTCACGTGTTAATATTTTTTCCACATTTGTCCTTGAATCTGAAGAACTTCATAAATTTAACTTACATTGAGTTTGATGTCAATTCTTGTGAAAAGAGCTTCTGCATGTAACAGACACACAGTTAAGGAACACAGCAGAGTACAACATTTGCAGGACCAATTCTGGAACCAACAGATGTCACCTCTCATTTGCCATCTTATATGTCAGTTTTACCAGCTCCTTCTAAATGTGTGTATTATTTGTAAGGAAAAGAAGGAAAACCCTAAGACTTGTCTAATAACTTAGTGGAGAATGTGTGTGTTGGGTTTAGGATGGATAGCAAAGTCTTTTTGAGCTGTGTTATCTAACTTGTATATAAAACTGTAATTAAAAGTTTGGATTCACCTGTTTCTCACGGTTTACAATGATGAATCATTTGAAAACTCTGGAAATGTGACTAGGATATGATTTAAGCCTGTAGAAGTGAAGAAGCTCTTCAAGTGCTAAAACTAAAGACTTCTAGTTTTTGGCTCAAATTCAGTAAGTACTGTTTGTATGCCAGGATATGTGAGATGTAAATGTAATAGGTCACTTTTCACCCTTGTAGCTATAAAATAAAAATTTTGTAGAACAGAAATAGATTGTACTACTGAATTAACAAAAGTTATACTAAAGTATCATGTTTAAAAATATATATATATACACACACACACACAGAGTTAAGCTTGTTGCTGTTACCCTGTCTGGATTTGAAAAGTGCGCTGATTTTTATATATATATATAAAAGTTTGGAATTAGATCTGCTAAGTTGGGGTTTTGCTGCTTGAACTCTGCACTGGGTCCTCAAATAAACCGATGTGAATGTAGTTTTTTTCCCCCTGTGTGAAGAAGCAGCCACACCCCAACAGATAGGAGGAAAAATCTAGAACTGTTTCAAGTTTTATCTTTTTGTATATGAAAATAAAATAATAATAATAATAAAAATCCTGTTGTCTCTCTTAATCACACGGCAGGGGGTTGTGTTCTCCCACTTACAGGGCCAACTTGAGCACCTCTGTGAATTCCTGCTTGGACGACATGCAGTTAATGGCCGATACCTAGGCTGTCAAGGTCCTGTGGGTGGACCTAAGCACAGGTCTCCAGGTCTGCCCTTCAGAAGCTCAGGACTTAGTTGGAGACACTGTGGGCTTCTCCTTAATGGACTGTCCTGGGACTTTGGGTATGTTCCTGCAGGACAGGGGTGTTATTTTCCAAATCCCCAAGATCCCCCCCCCCCACAACCCTGCTCCCCAATCCTATACTTTGCAGACAGCCCTGAGCAATATTTTTGTAAGTGCAGCAGAGAAACCTAGAAAATAAGTTATATTCAGGACTACTGAGAATACAAGCGCTGCCATTTCCAAACATGGCTGAGTAGCTGGGTCACTTGCTGAGCTGTTAAAAAAATACAGTGATGGGGCTTCCCTGGTGGCGCTAGTGGTTGAGAACCTGCCTGCCAATGCAGGGAACACGGGTTCGAGCCCTGGTCTGGGA
>NW_020172172.1:1645254-1666512 GCF_003031525.2 Neophocaena asiaeorientalis asiaeorientalis
CAGTGATGGAGCACCACCCCAGATCTGAATCAGCAAGCCAGGTCTCCCGTTTGGGAGCTCCTGAGTTATCTCACTAGATGCAAACATGGTTCCCTGCTAATAAAGTAATTATAGTCTCTACTACCTAATAAAACAGGAAAGACGCAGAAATCACCTCACTGCTTTCTGCAGTAACATAAAAGATTTTTTTTGGCCTCTGACTACTATTTGCTAAGTGGAGAAACAATTACTTTGAATCCTTCTGGTGGTGTCAATGCCTTTTTATTCACTGTTTATTATGAAGATTAAGTAACCTGCTTGGATCTCTTTGGAACAATTTTTGATGAAGGGGCCCTCTATTTAGGAACCAGTTGTCCAGTTTTTGATCCATTTTGTCTTCTCAGAGTTAGAAAGTTCACCTTTTATTAGTGAGTGCCCTTGATGAGAAGGACAGGAAGACAAAAGGCTAACATTTTTGAATGAAGACCTTAGCGCTAGCAACACTGGAAGGTCGAACTGCAGGGACCATCTGGTTGCTTTCTCTTCAGCAAAGGGATTCTTTCAGTTAAAAAAAAAAAAAAATTGGACACAGAAGCCAGTTCATAAAAGCAGGCTTGCCCAAGTTAGCAAGTAGAAGAGGGCTCAGGGGCCATTCAGCCTTCCCTCCCACTCCTTCCCTTAATTCTCAAGCACCCCTATGGAATACTAGGGTTCCCCTGATGATAGTTTTAAAACTACTGGTCCTTCATTTTAAAGGTGGACAAACAGGCCCAGAGGAGGTACCCTACCCAGAGTCGGGCAGACTTTACTTCTAATTCTTGACTCTTGGGGCCCAGTGTGGGGTTCACTGTTGTTTCCAAGTACAGGATGTGGGAGAGGAAGAGTCACCCACCATTTCTCTCTCTTTCTGGTGCTTAGCACAATGCATGGCACTTAGGAGGGCCTTGAGAACTACCTCTTAAGTGAATGTATGTATTTAGTAAATTCTGATGGAAGCTGTCAAAGCAGCTTTGAAACCTACAGATACCAGTGTTGCCTGGTTGTATCTGGACTCTTGATTGCACATGCCAGACACCATTAAACAAAAAGGGGGCCTTGCTGGAAGGATCCTGGGGCAAGTGGCCAGCCAAGCCTTGGGTAAAGGGTAGGATGTGTCTGGGCTTCTTCAGGAGCCTCGGAAGCTGGAGTCAGCATGGCACGCCTTCACCCGTGTCTCAGCATTTGTTCCACTGGTGCTCTGTGCAAGACCAGATGCATCTACTCTTTGTCTACTTTGCAAGAAAAAAGGCTGTAGACAGAGCGGGAGTTCCATATGTCACAGCTTTGCTATCTGGAGAAAGTTCCAGATCGAAAATCCTTAGGAAGGCTCTGGTTGAGTTAGCTCAACCAGTTAGTGTCAGAAGCCCTGGGGATTATACAAAATGACTTCATGACAGGTATTCCTGGGAGGGCGTATGGAGCCATGAAGCTGTCAAAACAACGTATACATTTTTTTTTTTTTTTTTTTTTTCGGTACCCGGGAAGCTTTCAAAACAACTTATTCATTTTTTTTTTTTTTTTTTTTTTGCGATACGCGGGCGTCTCACTGCTGTGGCCTCTCCCGTTGCGGAGCACAGGCTCCGGACGCGCAGGCTCAGCAGCCATGGCTCACGGGCCCAGCCGCTTCACGGCATGTGGGATCTTCGCGGACCGGGGCACGAACCCGTGTCCCCTGCATCGGCAGGCGGACTGTCAACCACTGCGCCACCAGGGAAGCCCAAAACAACGTCTACACTTAAGTTGGTTGTTAGAATTGGCCTCCTGCTTAGTGAACTAAATCCACATGGAATGCTGGAGAGTATGCTGCAAAATGAAGAAGACCTATTTATTTGTGAATGGGAGTGTATAAAACATATAACCTTCCTTTGACAGCAGGCGTTCAGCAATCCGGATTCCATATTCTATAAAGATAAAGTAGAGCTGCCTAAATAAAAATTGCTAATATTAACAGAGCACTTAACGACATGCCCCAGGTTCTTCCCTAAATGCTTTACATGGTTAATCTCCTTTAATCCTCACAAGAACCCTATGGTCTAATAAGTAAGTATTATTATTATTACTATTATTATTCCCGTTTTAAAAAGAGGAAACAGGTAGAAAGTGGTTGAGTGGGGGTCCAAACCCCTGTGCTCTGATTCAGGGTCCTAAACCACCATGGAGTACTGTCTTGTCAAGAAACTCCTTAGGAGATGCAAAGCTATCTTTAGAAGTTACGATTTGTGTACCATGCGATTTCAAAGCCACGTGTCATGAGGCCATCCAATGTGGCACAGGTTTTAGAATCAGACCTAAGTTGGAATCTCGGTTCTGAGGACCTTAGCGTAAGCATGCGCAAGTGGTTTACTCACCTATTAAACGGGACTAAGAGTTATTTTCTTCTCAGGACTGTATGTGCACATACTGAGCCTTCAAGGCGTCATGCTCTCACCCATCACCCGGCCCAGGGGACCAGGGATGGAGCCGGGACGCTCCTGGGCCTCCAGGTTTGTCACCAGGGGGCGCGCGCTTGCGCTCTGCCCTCCGGCGTCTCCTGAGAGGCTCAGGGCCAGCGACTCCAGGTAGCGCATGCGTGTCTTGGTCCCGTTTGCGATTGGCTTTCAGGCGGCTGACTTGGAGTGCGCATGCGCTAAGGCAAACAGCTAGCGTCTCGGGCAAGATGGTTGCCAGAGCTTTTGCCTCCCGCTTCCGAGGCTCCCGACGCTTTTTGAGTGGCTTCGTGGCTGGAGCCGTCGCGGGCGCTGTGGGAACCGGGCTAACTGTCGTGCAGTTCCTCCGGAGTCAGGACGCTGAGCCAGCGTTGGCGGTGAGGGAGCCGGACGGTGAGTGTGTGGGCCCCCAAGTCTCGGGCCCGGGCTGCTACCTCGGTCAGGAGCCGTAACCATGGACGCGCGCTGTCTCCACTCGCCAGGCCCTTGGTCGTCTGCCGTGCAGTCTTCCGGCTCGGCTTCCTCTCCCCGCGTTGCGTCTCACCTGCCTGCTCCGTGTACTTCCTTCCCCCTGGGGATATACTACCCCGACATGTGTGTTTTTATTGTCTGTGTCCTCCCCTAGATTGTTAGCTCCATAAGCGCTCGGACGGTGTCAGTTTTGTTCTCCACCAGCCCGGTACCTGGTACATAATTGGCATCCAGTACGTATGGATGAATGAACGAATGAACACATAGTTTTAGCAGATCAGTTAACTGTTCTCAATTTATCATCGTTCAAATGAAGAATACCTGCTGGCCCCTTCTTCAAAGTATGTAAATCCGCAGGTTACCAGGTGTACCTTATATTTGACAAAGTAAATGAGCTCATGCTCGGATACACTAATTTAACTTGCTCCTCCTGATACTTGGCATTTAGGAAGAGAGCAGCTCTGGTGGGTTGAAGCCTGGAGAGCGCATCAAGAGAGAATTATTTGGAAACCGACTCCCTGTTCCGTGCGTGCTTGGTTTCTCCCACTAGGAGAAGCAATACCAGTTTTACCACTGTCTTGCTGCAGCACACGTCTCTGCTTCAGTACCAGAACATTGAGGAAGAGTGTCAATGAACGATGGTCTTTTTTTTTTTTTTGGCTGCATTGGGCCTTCGTTCCTCCACACGGGCTTTCTGTAGTTGCGGCGAGCGGGGGCTACTCTTCGTTGCGGTGCGCGGACTTCTCGTTGCAGTGGCTTCTGTTGTTGCAGAGCACCGGATCTAGGCGCATGGGCTTCAGTAGTTGTAGCACGCCGGGTCACAGGCTCAGCTACCGTGGCGCACGGGCTTAGTTGCTCCACGGCATGTGGGATCTTCCCAGACCAGGGCTTGAACCCGTGTCCCCTGCATTGGCAGGCGGATTCTAAACCACTGCACCACGAGGGAAGCCCCTGAACGATGGTCTTTTAAAAAAATTTAAAAGGCTATGCTTTTGTCCCCACATTAACTCTTAGAACATAATGAGTACATAGGCTGTCGCGCGTTTAATCATATCAATGACTAGTAACGACAGGAGCTTTTCCTTTGCTGCTTTTGTATACACTGTACTTTGTGGGGTAGAGATTTGAAAATTTGATGTGAAAGACCAGCAAGATCAGGTCCTTATTTAACAGTTAATGAGGTACTTCCCTGGTGGCACAGTGGTTAAGAATCCGCCTGCCAATGCTAGGGGACACGGGTTTGAGCCCTGGTCGAAGAAGATCCCACATGTGCCGCAGGGCAGCTAAGCCTGTGCGCCACAACTACTGAGCCTGCGCTCTAGCAACAAAAGAAGCCACCTCATTGAGAAGCCTGCGCACCTCACCGCAACTAGAGAAAGCCCGTGGGCAGCAAAGAAGACCCAACACGTCAATCAATCAATAAGAAAATAAATAAATTAGAAAATAAATAGGAGAAATAAATTTTTTTAAAATTAAAAAAAGAACAGTTAATGAAATAGCTACAGTTTACCTGCATAGAACTATACAACTGATTATAGGCAAAACCAGTATTTTGCCTAATGTCTCTTTTCTTTGCTTTATAAGTAATTGCAAAAATGAGATCACCTGGTGTATTAAATTGTTGAGTCAGTCCTTTGTCTTACCCCCTTCCTTATAATTTTTTATTCCTAATAATAGTCACTAACTGTTATTTTTTCCCCTGTTTTTCATTTTTAGGTTCTTCAGAAAGGGCTCTCTTAGAACAATTTGGATTCCCTTTAACTGGAACAGAGACGAGGTGCTACACTAACCATGCCTTGTCTTATGATCAGTCAAAGCGGGTGCCTAGATGGGTTCTTGAACATATATCCAAGAGCAAGATAACGGGTAGGTGGTTAGAAGCAAAGGCGTTGATGAAAGATGTTTCCAAATGTAAAACAAGGAGGATTATTAATAATTTCAACCATTTCTACTTTACAGCACATTTAGAAAATGATGGTGTTTGTCTGGCTCACTAGATAAATGGACCCTGCCTGGCAGCCAGGGCACCCTAGACCCTTCCAGGCTGTCTTAGGGGTTGAGAGGATCTGTATCTTGACACATGAATTGGAGCCTTTGTCATAAATATTCTTGGAATGAGCACCACTCATTCATTACGTCCACAAATGCTTTTTTTTTTTTCCTGCCTCAGGTTTATTTGTACAAATAGCACAGGAGGACACCAGCCCCATGCAGACAGCAGCCAGGGGTCACACCAGTCCTTCTGTCCTCACATTGGCAGACAAAGGTCTCTACTCCAGAGCCTTTGTGGGGTTCTGGGCACCTTTGGGAGCCTGAGCTGGAGCTGGAGCAGCAGCTGCACCTGCAGCCTTGGCCTTGGTTTGAGCCTTGGCCTGGGACTTTGGCCGGCAGAGCCTGAAACCGTTAGCGATGCAGGCATGAGCACATTTCCCGAGCTTGGGGTGAGCAATGTAGGCAAGTTGACTGAGCTTGCGGCTGCCGCCTGTTGGGATCTTGGGCTCGACCTCCTTGGGCTTTACAAGAGCCTTTTTTAAAAATTAATTAAATTATTATTATTGTTTGGCTGTGTTGGGTCTTTGTTGCTGCACGCAGGCTTTCTTTAGTTACTCATTGCGGTGGCTTCTCGTTGTGGAGCATGGGCTCTAGGCTAGTGGGCTCAGTACTTGTGGCTCGCGGGCTCCAGAGCAGAGGTTCAGTAGTTGTGGCGCACGGGCTTAGTTGCTCTGCAGCATGTGGGATCTTCCCGGACACGGGCTCGAACCCGTGTCCCCTGCATTGGCAGGCAGATCCTTAACCTCTGCGCCACCAGGGAAGTCCCTTTACGAGAGCCTTTCTAGCCTCAGCACGTGCACCTATGGCCTTGGCGTTGTTGGCCTGCATCTTCTTCAGGCCCTTCTTGTTGTGCTTCTTGGCAAAGCGCATGTTCCTCAGGAATTTGGGGTCCACCCCCTTAAGAGATTCATGTTGTGATCGGGGTTCCTTGATGCCGTTTCTGTGCTGCTTTCGGGACTGGTTGTGCATGGTGTGGTTCTTGGACTTGGCCAGGTCTGCACCGGGGCCTGCCCACAAATGCTTTTAAGTGCCTACTTGTGCATGGCTCTGTGCTGAGCCTTGGGGTTATATCAGTGACCAGAGTAGATGGTCTCTACCCCCAAGGTACTTTGAATTGGGGAGGGGGTTGGGTGGACCTATCAAATAATCATAAATGTATAATTATAATTGGCAATAACTGTTCTGAAGGAAAAATGATTGCAAGTTGGGATAGTATAATTAAGGAACAGTAAAGAATACGATGGGAGGTTATAACAGGAGAACCTGATACTGATTAGCGAGGCTTCTTTGAGAAAGTGGCCTGAAGAGTGGATGGCAGTCACTCAGGCAGAGGAGTTGGGTGGGCAGCGGGGGTATGGAGAAGAGCGTTCAGGCAGGGAAAGAGAAGCACAGTTGCATCTTTAAAGGCCCCAATGTGAAGAGTTTGGTTCAGTTATGGAACTCAAAGAAGGCCAGTGTGGCTGGAGCAAGGGAGAACGTGATGTGAAATGAGACTGGAGAGGCAGGCAGGTGTGTGAGCCTGTTCACGTGTCCTCAAGTTTCTTGGTGCTTTCCTGTAATTAAGATGACCAGATCTTGCTATTCAGTGTCAGATTAGCTTCTAGGTAGCCTACTCCAATTTACACTCCCACCATCATTATTTGTCCTGTCTCTCCCAGCCCTCACACATAATGAGCATTATTGAGCTTTACCAATTTATTAGTTGATTTTATTTGCGTTTATTGATTACCAGGGAGGGTTAATATTTTGTGAATTATTATTTGTGAATTTTTCTTTACGATTTTCAATAGGGATATTCTTTTTTTAAAATATTTATTAATTTATTTTGGCTGCGTCGGGTCTTAGTTGAGGCATGCAGGATCTTTAGTTGTGGCATGTGGGCTCTTAGTTGCAGCATGCAGACTTTGTTGCAGCATGCAGACTCTTAGTTGCAGCATGCATGCAGGATCTAGTTCCCTGACCAGGGATCGAACCCGGACCCCCTGCATTGGGAGCACGGAGTCTTACCCACTGGACCACCAGGGAAGTCCCAGGGATATTCTTTTTTGAATTTTGTAGGAGTTCGTTTTTATATTAAGGATATTACTTTTTGTCATAGTTGTTTTATTCCCATTCTCTTATTTGCCTGTTAATTTGCTATGTGGCCCACAGATTATTTCTCCATTGCTTTACAGTGCATGCTATGCTTAAATATATTAAAATGCTGATATTAAGATGAGTGTGTGCCTTTATAGAGTACACATTAACCAGCAGAATGGCAGGAGGCTTGGAATATGCTTGCTGCTAGAAGGAAACTGATGTAAGCATAAACTGTATCCTAGCAGGTGAAATTGATTATGAATTTACATCAAGAGAAACTCACTTGATTTAGTCTCAAGCCTGATAAATTTCCTTTAAATACAAAAGTTTTCCCAAGATGGAATTTCAGCTTTACTAATTTTATCTTGCTGTTATCATTTTCAGAGGCATATAAAAAAAGCACTGTTTCATATTGTATGTCACATGAGCTGTGTAATTTTGAGGAGGTAAAATAGAGCTAATTAATGTTTGAAAACAAGAAGCAATGTACCTGTGATTTACTTATTTTAGTGTAAAGCATCTTCTGTTTTAGTTATGACAGACTAAGTTATTTAGATTAACTCTCCTGCTAAAAACAACAAGAAATGTTATTAGCAGTATATAAAAAGTATATATAAAAAAAAAAATCACTAAAAAAAAAAACCATGAAGAGGGACTTCCCTGGTGGTCCAGTAGTTAAGAATCTGCCTTCAAATGCAGGGGCCCCGGGTTTGATCCCTGGTTGGGGAACTAAGATCCCACATGCCGCGGGGCAGCTAAGCCCACGCGCTCTGGAGCCCGTACACCGCAACTAGAGAGAAGCCCATGTGGCCCAACGAAGACCTAGCGCAGCCAAAAAAAAAAAAAAAAAAATGTCTCAGATTCCTGGCTTCTGATCCTGGCTTTAAAAACAAACAAACAAACAAAACATGAAGAGGCAACATGATAGTAGAGCTTTCTTTGCCAGGCCAATATTTGGGGGAACGCCAGAATCCAGAGGGGTAAGGGTGGCCCGGGTAAACCAAAGCCACATTGCCTTTGGTTCTGCAGCCTTATGGGGTGAGGGGGACTGAAGGCAAGACCTAGGGCTCAGCCAAGGTAGATTATCTTACCGGAGACCCTTCCCACGTTAACCTGGAACCCCAGAGGGCTGCACCCTCGGGGATGGGTGAACCAGAACTTACTTGCCGGCCCACCATAGGGAACTACACGGAAGGTTGCCTTGGCACTGAGCAGACAAGGATCAAAAAGGAAAATAAAAAGTTTGTTCTAGAGAAGTTGAGGCCACAGACTGGCTGTCATGCAGACTTGTAGCCCAAAGCCATGTAGCCTGTACAGATCAAGGAACCTTAAACCCTGAGCTTGCTTTACTGTGGTCCTCCACTGCTAATGCCTCCAGACACTGGACAGAAGTAAGTTTACATCCTCTCTTCAGGAAGACATCTTCATCCTAGGATTTTGGAAATTCCCACAAATGATTTTTCTTTTTCTTTTTTTTAATTTATTTTTGGCTGCGTTGCGTTTTTGTTGCTGCATGTGGGCTTTCTCTGTTGTGAGCGGGGGCTACTCTTTGCTGCGGTGCATGGGCTTCTCATTGCGGTGGCTTCTCTTGTTGCGGAGCATGGGCTCTAGGCGCAAGGGCTCAGTAGTTGTGGCACACGGACTTAGTTGCTCTGCAGCATGTGGGATCTTCCTGGACCAGGGCTCGAACCCTTGTCCCCTGCATTGGCAGGCAGATTCTTAACCACTGCTCCACCAGGGAAGTCCCCCCCTCCCCTGCCCCCAAATGATTTTTCAAGGGCAGTGAGCACCAGATAAAGAAAACCAGACATACCAGGAAGCGATTCCAATGGTAATGACACTTAGAGAAGTTTATTAGTAATTCTCTGTTTACAGTTATTAATTTTTATGGGGTGATTCTAAGAAGCTAGACATTAGATACTTTACTCTGAACCTTGGGGTCTGATAATTTAATTTTTTTCTTGATTGAATGAAATGACATTAGAATCAGTAACTTCATTAATCCCCATTTTACACTTTTTTGAGTAGCAGCCTGGTATATTCCATTTGTCCTCATAATTTTTGTAGTTTAACAAGGCCTGTCCTAATGACAGTGGAAAACATAGTGTTAGGATTTGCTGATGTCCACGGTGGCAAACTATTCTGGAGGTATCAGAATATAAGTAAAATTGAGATTTTGTCTCTCCTGTGTAGTGCTCAGATATTTTGTGTCAGGAGTTCCTGGATTGATCTCATAACCTAAATGTTTGTTTTGTCATGGCTTAAGAGGCAGTAAGCAAGATATCAGAGGCACTCTCTCCCTCCTCTAGGCTGTGCCTGCCCAGAACAAATTGTTTTGTGTCTATATATCCATTATTTCAGTACGTATAAACTTGTCAAATACCGTTGTACAACATACAATACATGGGGGTCTTTTTTTTTTTTTCATGGCCGTGCCACGCGGCATGTGGGATCTTAATTTGCTGAGCAGGGATCGCACCCACGCACCCCACACGGAGTCTTAGCCATTGGACCTCCAGGGAAGTCCCCGTGGGGGTCTTTTTTAAAAACCAAGAGTGTATTTAGTAACTAAGCTTTTTATACAGCTCAGATATTTGATTGGTCATTGCTTTTACATAGACACCATCCAAGGGATTTTTCCCTTTAACTTGAAAGGCCAGAAACAAAAGCATACGAGATGAGATAGCTGCATTGTATGAAAAACATTCTTTCCTGGACTAGTCCTTGCTGAATTCAGGTGAGGTAGCCGAACCATCCCAGGGACTCGAGACATGCGTGCTGTCACTAAGTACCAGCTGCTCAGAGAGACACCAGCCAGCAGCAAGCAGCTTGCCTTGCTTAGAGAATCTTGAGGGATATTTGACCACTGGTAACTTACCATTTTGTGTGTTTTTCTTCAGGTGATGCAGACAGAAAACATTGTAAATTCAAGCCAGATCCCAGCATCCCTCCAACCTTCAGTGCCTTCAACGAGGACTATGTTGGCAGTGGGTGGTCACGAGGCCACATGGCTCCAGCAGGAGATAACAAATTCTCATCTGTAGGCATATTTTTTGGGAGGGATGGGAACACAGGGCTGGTATTACGTGTACCATGGGACTTGGAAATTAAAAACCTAGGAGCCAAACCCTAACACTTGAGAATTTTCATACCCTATTTTGTATTTTTCTTCCTGACTTCACTTCCTTTCTTTGCTCAGATGCATTTTTAAACAGGTTGAGGAAAACTAAATGCTATGCAAAAGGGAATTGGAAAGCCAATAGGAGCTAAAGCTACTCACTCATTTTTATCTTGAAAAATTTCAGACCTGTAGAAAAGTTGAAAAAAGAACACAGCAAAAATATTTTGACTTGTAGAAAAGTTGTACAGCAAAAACTGTACTATCTGATACATATATTTTATATATGCATTTTTTAAATCCATGGACAGTGAATTGCAGGCATTGTAACACTTCATGCCTAAGTAGATTGCTCGGGAGATTGTATTGTCTAAAGATGAGGATATTTGAATATATGTCAAGTGTATCATTATACCAAGAAATGTGTGCAAGTGTATTTTTGTATATTTGTACAATAATATCCAGTATACAGTTCTCATTCAGATTTGCCAAATTTTCCCAATTGTGTCCTTTACAACTTCTTTTTGGATTCAGTATCTAATCATGAATCACATATTACATTTAGTTGTCATGTCTCTCTAGCCTCCTTTAATTTAGGATAATTTCTCTGCCAAAAAAAAGGCGAGAAATGTCTTTTCTGCCATTGGCATTTATTGCATGAATTGGTGATTATTATCATTAAGATAGTGGTTCTTAACCTTGGATACTCATTGTAACTACCTTGGGAAGTTTTAAAAACTCCTGATGCCCAGACCTGTAACCCAGAGCAGTTAAATCAGAAATTCTAGGGGTTGGGACCTAGGCATCGATATTTTTGAAGCTCCCTAGGTTATTTCAATGTGCATCCAAGGGCTGAGAACCACGGTTTGACAAGAGGGTATTTGGTGGCCTTGGCAGTGTAGATCAATGAAAGGAAATCCAATGACAGAGCCTTGGGTTTACAGGTCAGAAGTGTGAGAGGAATGAACACATGGTGGCTAGAAATTCAGAAGAATAGGACTTTTTTTGTGCCACTCTTGAACTAATGTGTTTGCGCTGTACTACTTATACTACTGTGCTCCTGAAAGCTGCCCTTTGTTGAGAAACCCTCTGCCAGAGGCTTAGCACTAGAATTCACCTTTTAGCTTTATACTGGAAATTTTTCGGTCATAGAGTCTACATTATTGGTTTCAATTTCATAAATTGTGAAGAAAAGCAGCACACCAAACTACTTCTTTCGTTATAGTCCTTATTCTGAATAATCATTATTGAGCTTTTTGTCACGGAGTAGCTGTGGCTTTCATTTGTCTAAACAGATGCTGTAATTGCCTGGAGCTAAGGTATGAAAGAGGAGCTGGTTGTCTCTGCTTTGTAA
This sequence comes from Neophocaena asiaeorientalis asiaeorientalis, assembly GCF_003031525.2. NCBI lineage: Eukaryota > Metazoa > Chordata > Mammalia > Artiodactyla > Phocoenidae > Neophocaena > Neophocaena asiaeorientalis. The sequence goes on from NW_020172172.1 coordinate 1,656,773, forward strand.
AATCTCTCTCAAAGGGAAAGGTATTTCAGTGCAAGTTACTATTTTTATTTCTTTTCACAGAAAGCCATGGCTGAAACCTTTTACCTTTCTAATATCGTGCCTCAGAATTTTGATAATAATGCTGGTTATTGGAACAGGTGAGGGGAGAGAGTTTTTAAAATGTGATTCTGTGGGAGATGAGTGATGTGACAGGAGAATGTGTGCCTAGCATCTGTTTCTGCCTTTGTTTTTTCAAATGTTAAAACTACTGAGGATAAATATTTTGGACTAGTTTTCTTTGCTAGATTTGGAAATATAGACTTCAGAACATAGCCAGCCATTTTGGTCATGTTTCCTCTGGTCAGAAGTCAAGTTCTGGAAGAAACTACTAAAAATATTATTACTGAGACAGTAGAACACTATGTTTATAGGCAGAGGATACTGTATTTTTCTCCACTTGTATTGAAAGTATTTCTCCACTTGTATCTCCACTTGCATCATTAAAATATTTATTCAGTAAAGTAATTCTGGCCCTTGAAATTTATTCTAAGGAATTAATACAATGTTGCATTATTTAAGAAATGTCAGGATAAACCCAGTTGTCCTACAATAGAAGTAGTTACATAAAAACGATATATCAACTTTTTGAAATGATATGTAATTCTTGAAAAAAGTTTATTTGAGAACTAGGGCACAGAAAAATATGAGGAAACAAAACAAAATTTCAGTTATAAACTGTACATTGAATGCGCACACAGGAAAATGTAGGTAGTTGTATAAATGCGTGTATTTTTAAAGTTTTTCCATGCAGTAGACACACTGGGAAGAACATTGTTTATATGCTTATAGTGTTTAGTGCCATATTCTCTTTACATTGATTTCTCTAATATTCTTGGTATCTCTCCTAAGGACTTGATATGGTTTGCTGCTTTTTCTACATTTACATGTGAGAATATCACACATCTTTTTGCTTTGTTTCTCAGAATGGAAATGTACTGTCGAGAGCTGACAGAGAGGTTTGAGGACGTCTGGATAGTATCTGGACCGCTGACCTTACCTCAGACTGGAAGCAATGGAAGGAAAACGGTTAGTTACCAGGTAGGAATGTGTTTTAATATTCAAGCTTATGTTATTTGCGTGAGATTATAATCTCATTCTTTATTCTACTTTTAAATTTCATTTATTCACGAGGATTTATTGAGCACCTGTTGGAATGATAGGCATAGAGGATAAAATGATGGGTTAAAAAGCAAGCATTGACTTCAAGGCGCTCACAGCTTAGAAGGGGACATAGACATGTTATCAGTTAATTATGTTAAAGTGTGATCTGATGTATAAATGCATAGATGAAGTGGTGTCGGAACGAACTGACCAACCCTATTTGTGGGGGTCAGGAAGACTTCACAGAGGAGGAGATGTTTTTTTCTGGCCCCGCTGCATGTGGGATCTTAGTTTCTCGACCAGGGATTGAACCCTCATCCCCTGCATTGGAAGCGTGGAGTCTTAACCGCTGGACCACCAGGGAAGTCCCCCAAGGAGATTTTTGAGCTAGATCTCGATGGGTAAGAGTGAACTGAGTCAGGAGGGAAGCACGGGGACTCCAGAGGATGGACGGTGTGAGCGCAGGACACTTAAGATCAATAGCAGAATTCTGGGGTTTAGGTATCGTTACAGACGCGGGCTGAACTCAGGCAGATGGAGTGAGGAGGAATAGAGGAGTACAGCAAAGAGTAATCACAAATTCACTATTTGGGTGAAGAAGAGGGAAAAATTCAGGAAGACATCCAGATTGCAGTTAGTTGAATAAATGGGAGGAAAAGCTTTTCTTCTAGATGCTTGGATTTTTTTAAAAAGGTGAAGTTTTTTTTTTTTACATGCACGATATATGAGAACTTTATGAACTAAAGGAAAGGGAGATTGAAGATATAAGAGAGTATAATTAGTGATGTGAGAGCTGTAGACAGCTTCTGTTATGCCTGAGATGAAGGATTCTGCCAAGATATGGACACCAAGGGGGTAAAGGGAGGGTAGGATGAATTGGGATATCGGGACTGACATATATACACTAATATGTATAAAATAGATAACTAATGAGAACCTGCTGTATTGCACAGGGAATTCCACTGTACAGTAGAAACTAATACAACATCATAAAATGACTATACCCCAATTAAAAAAAAAAAAGAAAAAAAAAGGATTCTGCCAAGAGGGTGGCTGAACTGATGTACTGTGAGATCTACAGAGGGTCGGGAATGAAGTGAGGTGAGGAGGAAGAAAGGTGATAGAGTCAGTGAAAGGAGAGGGATTGAAGGACTTCCTGGAAAGTCAAAGAGGAGGTGTGTTGGGGGGGAACATCTAGTAGATGTTTAGTAAATGCTGCTTAGGTTACATGGTTACTTAAGGGGGTCTGTGATAAAATTGAATGATCCAAGAAACAGTTAGGAAAACGAGAACAATTTTACGGTGTATTCTGTCCCACTGGACTGGCTTATTATCAGCCCGTCTGGCTCTGATGAGCAGTGATGTGTAAGTCTCCAAGTGTTCTCACAGGTGCTCACGCCCTCAGTATTCCAGGGGTTCTTGTGGGAGTGAAGGAGTGGCAACGGAGTTAGTATTCCAAGCAGAGTAATCTCTCTCATCAACTTGCTATTTTCATATTTTTTGTAATACTAGAAGGAAAAAGTGTCTTGAAGCTCCCTGTGTTCTCTTATTTTTCGAATACTAATTATTCTTGAGCTTTGGTAAATCCTCTTTACTCTTACTTTTGGAAAATAGGTTCTCCCAGCTTTCACTTCCACACCTTAAATGATCAAATTACAGTTTTGTGTGGGCTTTGTTTTCATAAAATTGAAAGATTTGTATGACTAGCTTACTGTGTGGTAGAAGAAAAATGTATACAAGGTTTAAAAGGGACAGTTAACCAGTAGTTAAGAGCATTTCACGAAACAGCTTTTGTGTGTGTGTGTGAGTGAATATTTCTGTTAAATATGTTTTGGCCACATGCTGTCATGGGAAATATATTGTTTTTCTTAAGTTGGATATAATTTTTATTATCTGTCTGCTAAAAGCGCCTAGAAGCAGTGATATGCTATTAGCAATGAGTGTACCCTGAGACCAGATCTTGGTTTCTAAAAAACCACCTCCTGCTGAAAGAACCCAGCACGTGCAGAAATGGCTGATTCCAGGGATGGTGCAGGGAAAGTACAAACTGGAACATCTTGTGCCAGGAAGCAAGTAAGTACTCAAAGAAATGGTGAGGACATGTCAAAAGAACGCAGGAATCAGCTTTATGGAGTTCTAACTTAACGTGTCTGGAACTATTTGACATCAAAATAAAATGGATTATAGAACTAATAAATAGGAATCCATATCTTAATACATAAGTAAACACATGGGTGTAAGGAGAAGCTTCTGTGTACCATGGACGGTCAACTAATAAGTTTGTAAGAATGAAAGAGAAAAATCATTTTGTAGCCATCATGGTAATGTGTTTCAAACAATCATCAGTGGATGTTAAAACTAGAGAGTAGAAGCTTTATGACGAATAGGACATTTATATAATCTAAAAGAATCCCTCCGCAAATTACTTATTGATAACAAAGCAAGAAATGGTAACTTCACAGTAGAGAAACCCCCCCTTAACCGAGTGATCAGAGTTAATATTGCATGTATGGGACTTACTGATAAATTGTACTTGCTGGTGTGATGCACTAAGGATACAATATCACTTCTGTGATGTTTCTGCCCAAAATGCATAATGTTGAGTCTCATCATGCAGAAGTATCAGGCAAACCCCAACTGAGGGACATTCCGTGAAGTAGCTGACTTACATTCTTCAAAAATATTAGTGTCAAAGACAAAGGCTGAGAAATTAACTGTTCCAGGTTAATGGAGACGAAAAACTAAAGACTAAAACGCCTGATAACAAAATGCATTGTGTTAGCTTAGATCAGATCCTAGATCAGAAAAACAAAAGTTGCTAAATAAGACTTTATTCAGACAATTGGTAACGTTTGAGGTCTATAGATTAGATAATTATATTTTATCAGTGTTAAATTTCCTGATTTTGATCATTGTACTGTGATTATGTAAGTGAATGTCTTTGCTTCTAGGAGACACATCCTGAAAGATGTGTCTATGACTTACTTTGAAAAGGGTTAGGGAAAAAATAGAAAAAGAGAGTGATAAAGGGAATTGGGCAAAACGTTGAGTTGATGAATCTGGATGAAGGGTGTGCATGTGTTCCATATGCCATCCTTACACATTTTAAATTTGCAGTTAATTCAGAATGAAACAAATATATATGTATATACCTTTTAGTATATCTTTTCTAGACCAGAATTCTTATTACACTGGAATATGTAAAACTAACCACTAAAAAGACTTAACCTTCTCCTAAATCGTTGATCCGTGAATGATATTCAGGCATGTTCAAGTAGCCTTGAAGAGAGTTTCAAAAGAGACCTGTCGGCTCTTCTCACCCTAATTAGTGTCGTAATGATGAATGTGTGAGGGCCGTCAAGATCAGCTTCCTGAAGAGTATACTTTGAGTAATGGTCTTGTTGTTTTGTTTTTATTTTAAAGCATTATTGGTCTTAGGCCTTTTCTTTCAGATTCTGGGCCTCTGAACCTATATCATTAGTTTTCCACGTCTGTATTAACTGATAGGACCTATTCATGCTCACACTGGCAAATCTTTAATTGGGCACATCTTTAAGTACCTCTCGTGTGGGAGGATTGTATATGGAATTATAAATGACATGCTTCAAACTACATTCTTGATTACTTTCTCCCTTCTTCCTCTATTTCACATCCTGCGAGTCATCTCTCTCTCTTAATTTCTTTGAGCCAACAACTTTTATCAGTTCTTCTACTTCATAACTTGTACTCAGATTTTGCAGAAGCTCTGAATACCTGTAATATTGAGGAGGACTCCACTAAGTTTCTCTGCACTTCCTACTTTCTGGCATAATGGGATGTTCCAGACTCAACTTGGGCAAACTCTGGAATCAGCCATTTCTCTTGGTTCATTTTAATGGGGATCGGTATTTAGAAACCAAGATCTGGACAAGTTGATTCTTGTGTACTCGGTCTGCTGTTTGCCTTGTCATGTGTGTTCACCACATTTATTTTTGGCTGTTTTTAGTGGGTGGAGAGAGCCCCAGAAAACACAGTATGTGAATTCTATTGCCTTTAGTGGCACACTGTTGGGAAGTCCTTTTTTCTCCATTTTCAATATTCCTATGCTTTTTTAAAATTTAATTTTATTTATTTATTTTTGGCTGCATTGGGTCTTCGTTGCTGCGCACAGGCTTTTCTCTAGCTGCGGTGAACGGGGGCTACTCTTTGTTGCACACGTGCTTCTCATTGTGGTGGCTTCTCTTGCGGAGCACGGGCTCTAGGCGTGTGGGCTTCAGTAGTTGTGGTACGCGGGCTCAGTAGTTGTGGCTCGCAGGCTTTAGAGCACAGGCTCAGTAGTTGTGGCACATGGGCTTAGTTGCTCCACGGCATGTGGGATCTTCCCAGACCAGGGCTCAAACCCGTGTCCCCTGCATTGGCAAGCAGATTCTCAACCACTGTGCCACCAGGGAAGTCCTTCCAGTGCTTTTTGAGAAGGAGATTTGTAGACCCTGGTCGTAAAGGAAGCAGATAACTCTGTGTGTTATGTATGTGTACATAAAGTTGAATGTTGATAGGAATCTATATCCCTCGATGGGTATGTAGTTTTTCATCTTTCTTGGAATCATATCAAAGTGACATCTACTTTTATATACGTATTTATATTTTTCACTAACAATTTCTATTATAGCTTTTGTTAGATTTGGCATCAAACTTGATTTCAGGTGGAATTTTAAATTTAAAAATCTTTGGTATATTTATTAGCATGAAAGCAAAATAGGATCCTTTAGTAAATTAAATTGGAAACACTGTCTCAGAGCTCACCATTTTAGGAATTTAGTTGGGCCAAAAATATTATATATATGCGTACAAATATATACACGTATAAACTTGGGTGAATTTGGTTAAGGAAAACAGACATGGGAGGCAAAGCTAGGCAAGGGGAAGGGGTAGGAAAAGGTAGGTTGTATGCCGAGAAATAGTAAGTCTCTCAGACAGTTGGACTAGAGCACTTGTATAAGGAAGAAGACGAAAATAAAAGGAAAGGATAAACAACAGGGACCTACTGTATGGCACAGGGAACTATATTAAATATCATGTAATAACTATAATGGAAAAGAATCTGAAAAGGAATATGTGTGTGTATGTATAAAACTAAATGACTTTGCCATAAACCTGAAACTAACACAATATTATAACATTATAAATTAACTATACTTCAATAAAAAGTTGTTTTGAAAAAATAATAAAAGGGAAGGTTTGCACCAGGTGGTAGAAACCTTGAATGCCCAGCTAAAAATTCAGGTTATTTTCTAGCAATTCATAACAAAATCATTGTGGATAAAACCATGTCATTTAGTGATGCTGAGAAAGGGGACACAGCATTGCCCAGCCCTCGAGGTGGGTCTCTTCCTCTCAAGGAATTAATATGTATTTGAATCATGAATTCCTGTTTCCTGGAGAATATCTTGCAATTATGTGTGGCAATTCATGTTTTGTTTTCTTAAATCCATCCATTTAGTATTTACTTCTTGTTTACAACTATACTCTGAACCTTATTTTAGGAGGATGTAGCTAATAAAAGCGAGGTATTAATTTACTTTTCTATCTAGGTAATGAAGTATATATGTGTATACTTTGGAGGAAGTGAAGCAGATGAGCTGGTATTTATTGAGGGCCATATATACCACCCAGTATGTAGGTAGCTTTGTTCACGCCATCCCAGTCAGTCCTCACAAACAGCTCTTACAAACAAGTAGTGGTTATCTTCTTTTATAGGTAAGGAAATTGAGGTTTTGAGGGGTCATGTCCAAGTCACATTGCTAGTAATTGTCAAGGGGGAAATCCAAAGGTGGGTCTCTCTACTTGTATGAGAATTGCCAGTCATTCATAGCATTGTTCTTTAAGCTCTCAAAAGTCGACAGTGAAGGGATTGCTGTGCTCTTCATATATAGAAGCTTAAGGCCAGGAGGTAAAAAATGATGTGGATGGAGATCAGTTACAAGTGATATTTACTAGCCTGCAAAAATAAGAACAGAAAATGGGCCAAGAGGAGGATTCCTTATAGCCAGGCAGAAACGTCTGCTAGAATATGTAGGAAGGAATCACAGCATCATAGGACTTGAGTGAATGTGAGCCTGAGGGAAGATTGGTAGCAGTGATTTTATCAGAGTGAGTCATCTGACAGCTCTAATCAGAATCACCCCCTTTATTATAGCTTAGGTCATCCATGTGCCTATTTCTAGAAAAGACTGAATCAAGACAAGTGAAACATACCTGAAGATCCTGGCCTGAACATTATAATTGACCTGGCAAGAAAGTGAGCTTCAGATTTGACAACTCTGTAGTGGTGGTGGTGGTGATGTTAGAAGTACTTAACAGTCTGTTTTCCTTCTACAGCATTATTTTCCAAACTTCTACAACTCCTGGAGGGGGAGGAAATCGAAAATATGCTTCCAGGGATCTTGAGGTATCAGCTATAGTGATCAGGAATTGTTTTTTGAAATCTCCTCTTTTATCGTTATGCAATCTTCATTTCCATATCTATTTGTTTTAATTGAAATAAACTCTTTTATGTGTTAAATATTTCCTCACCCCCATCCTAAATTGCCCGGTAGAATTGAGAGTCTGGGGAGTTGTGCTTGTTTCACTGGCTTGGCATCTCCTACCCCTACGCAGGACAGGCACCTAGTGTGAGAAGCACCGTCTCCCAGGGTTTGAGCTCCCGCAGAGGCTTTACAGGTAGCACACGGGGCTGCCACACCCCTGTTGACTCCCTACCCCTGTGACTCCCTCCCTTTTTGTTCCTCCAGCCTCTCAGGTAGAGATTCCCTGTTTATCACACTGTCATGGTCTCTTTCTTTCACTTGATTGGCATGACCCTTATTTTAAGGGCTTCATCTCTTGATGTGTCCAACAGTTTTATTTTTGGAATTTCTTTTTTTTTGGTCTTACCAGGGGAACATAACCAGATACATTACATCTATCTGAGTCTTGCAGGTACATATTTTTTCCTCACGATGCTGCTTGCTATTTCACTTAAGGCACAGTTACTGCAGATATGACATGACAGAGGGCAGGCTTAGCCTGGGTGTTGTTTGCGGCCAGTCTCTTCTGGCACTGAGTCAGCATGAAGGCCCAGCTCTGCGTGTGTGGAGTTGGGGGTGGGATGGGGGAGCAAATTGTCATCTCTGTCTCTTGGATAGGAGGGAACGAGCTCAGGCCAGCACGTACGGAAACTAATTTCAGGTCACAAGCGAGTGCCAGCTTTATGATTGTTATATACGTTGTATTTTCTAGTGATTCCCAGCTTTTGTTACAGCCTTGCCAAGAGTTGTTGAGTGCTGTTTGGTAATTTAACAGCAGCAAGGATTTCCTTTGTAAAGTATTTTTATACCTAAATGTTATATGAAAAGGATTATTGCTGATGTACTGATACTAAAGACTTGGTTCACGTTAAGCCCTTGAGTCCTTTGTTTAGGGCATCATTTGGGTCCAACCTGTTTTCTTCTCCTGAAACCCCATTGTCCACCTTGAACTGGTCTAATTTTGCTTGATCACATGTTTCCCCACTGTCCCTCTGCAGAACCATCTTTTGCACCGATGCAATTGCATTTCTGTCTTTTGAATGATATCCACTACAAAAATAGCTTTTTTACATAGGCCTTGCAGGTTTCGAAATCTTTTTTTTTTTTTTTTTTAACGTGTCCTTGTATCTTCAGAACTATTCTATGAGATAGACTGCTTGGGGATTGTTATTACCCATTTTATGAATGAGAAAAGAAGATACCAGTGGCTGTGACTTGCAACTTCGTGCAAAACCTCAGGTCTGTGGGGTTTCAATCTGCTGAACCATTCTGCTTCAGTACCCTAGTTTCTAGAAACATTTTCTGAAAGTCTTCCAGTTTTCCTGAAAGTGGGAAGGATTTATTATGTAGGTTGAGTTGTTTACAGAGAAGAAGATAGCTTTAAAATATTTCAGGATTTTTTTGTTTTTTAAGTTTTAGATTCAAGGAAGAAACATTGAGGGTTCTGAATTTCCAAATAGGACTGGTTGCTATATTAGGCAGATTAAAGATGTTTGCTTCCTGAGAACAAAGCAGACTGAACCAGAGAAGATAGTGGCTAAGGTTTCCATTATTCTCTTTATTTCTGGGAATACTAGTGTTTTATGCCCCCTTTGTTGAAATATTATAAGACCGTCATGGGTGGAAGAGTCGCACTTTGTGGTTCTTACTAGGAATTTCTGTGTCCATGAGGTTTCTCAGAAGTAATATTAGAGGTTCTCTAGCTATGTGAGAGTTTTTGAAAATCTGATAAAAATGGTACATTTCCATGAGGTAAAGCCATGAATCTTCATATGTCAAGCTTCTTTACTTTTGGCTGGAATTTAATAAACCTGGTTAGAAGCTCTGGTTGGCAGCACATGGCCTAACCAATTAATTATTATTATTTTTTTTTCAATTAATTATTTTTGAGAGTTGTCATTTGTAGACCAAGAGTCCATGAGGAGAGAAAATAATCAAGTGACTAGTCTCCTGACGGTTGGAGTCTGAGATCTGTGCTGCCGTGATGGAGGATGTCCACCAGGGGGCACCAAGGATTTGCTTAACTGTTGGCTCCCCAGCTAGTTAGTGCCTGGA
>NW_020172172.1:1666589-1718177 GCF_003031525.2 Neophocaena asiaeorientalis asiaeorientalis
CTGCTGCTGATGCTCCGTATCGGCGTCTCACCACATTCTGCCTGCAGTGAAGGCTGTGGGTGTTGACTCTTCTCCTGGTTGGGAAGCTTCTTGCGAGCAGCGCCAGCGGCATTTACTTTCAAGATTATTCCTTTCCATATTTCCAGCAGTGCCGGGCACAGGACCTCTGAGTTGCAGTGTTGAGTTAACATCTCTTGGTGATCTGTGGGCTAGTTGTGTACTCCATCGAACTCACCTTCAGTGTGTTTTTTGGTCTTGAAGAGCATGCATAAATGACCTCTTGGGCGGCAGTGGGGGATTTTGTGTCTGTAGGTTGTGTAGTTTCATAAACCTTACTCTAAACTGCACCCTGACCAACCACTTTCACTAACTTCCAAGACAGTTACAGAGATCACTCCTGTGGAATGATGGGTCTTCCCTGCAGCCCTGCACTTGGCCTTGGCGGTGGGACTTCCCTGCATGTTAGGCAGCAGATGGCCTCGGAGTTGTTAGGCTGTGCGCCGTGTGGGTAGGAGCTTGGGAAAAGCAGAAAAGAATCCTCTGTAGCTCTCATCCCTCTGCCTTATCTGGGCTCCCAGCGGGGCCTCCCACAGCGAGCGGGTTTGGCCTGGAAGGGAGGCCTCTTGCCAAGGAAGGGCCGGCCCAGGGGGAGCAGTAGTACCGCAAGCCTATTGTAGCTGGATTGTGTCATTTTATTGGAGACCATTAAGGAAATGGACGTTCAGTTTTTTCTTTTCCAGAAAGCAGATAATGGCTTCTAAGCCAATTGGAAGGAAATTTGAAAAGGTTTCATAACAGTGTTATTTCATTATTACAGCCAGCCTCCACAGGCAGCCAAGTTGTTTTCAGGCCTGACCCTGGCTCTGGCTTTTTCGTTGTGTGGATACCTTTCCAAAGTGTCTGATTTGATGACACATTCAGGGGTTCTGTGTTTGACAGCAGACCCAAGAGTGTGCAGAACTCTGAGCAAACAGCATTTACAGTTACGTAATGTAATTTAAAAAATGAGCCACAGTCTAGGTGATACTGGAGATAGTAATACTGATGTGGAGTGTCTGGGTGTTTCTTGAAAGGCTGTTTGTTTAGCTCCCTAGTGAATTTGGTAAACTAAGGCCGTATTTTTATTTCTAGAGCTGGGAGTTCCCCAAGCTGGTCGTTTTGACCTTGGAATGTTAGGAGCACCAGAAGTTCTGATTATGAGACAGAGAGAAGGTGACACCTTTTCATGTCCATTAAAAAACCCAGGACTCACTCCTGACACCCCTTTGTCCTACAGACAGGGCAGAGAATGGGACCCCTGCTCTTTGGGATGGTATTGCTTTAAAGACAATCAGAATCTACCTGTTAAATGCTCATCTTCTCTGTGAATCTGTGTCTTGGTTATTATTACCTTTGGCAGCTGAATTTAAATCCATTGGGGGTGGGGTGGGGTAGTTTGTAAGTACATTTTCAGAAATGCATCTTAAAGCTTTTCAGGAAAAATTTGGGACCTGCTAGTGCAAATAAGCATCGCAAATATGGTTGCTTTGCTTTTAGGTGATCGGCGAGGACAATGTTGCGGTGCCCTCCCACCTCTACAAGGTGATCCTGGCGCGCAGAAACCCGAGGTCTGCTGAGCCCCTGGCACTAGGGGCCTTCGTGGTGCCCAACAAGGCCATTGGCTTCCAGCCCCAATTAAGTGAGTTCCAGGTGAGCCTGCAGGAGCTGGAGAAGTTGTCAGGACTGGTGTTTTTCCCTCATCTGGATAGGACTAGTGACATCAAGAACATCTGCTCGGTGGATACCTGTAAGCTCCTGGATTTCAGGGAGTTCACTCTGTACCTGAGCACAAGAAAGATTGAGGGAGCCCGATCGGTACTCAGACTGGAAAAGGTCATGGAAAATTTGCAGAACGCAGGCATTGAACCTGATGAGGAGTTCATGACTCGCTACAGGAAGAAGCTGGAAGAACTCAAAGCTCAGGAGCAGTCAGGAGTCCTGGAGAGAAAGTCCTCGTAGTTCACGTCTCAGAAGCGTGATGTCATCTATAATGAAGCAGGTGCGGCCTCTTCAGATACTGTATTTTAGTGGCTTTGTTTTAAAATGATGGAATCCTAAATTTCAGACTAAAGTTCTCCCCAAAAGATGTCAGATGTTTTGGTTGATATTTTATTTGACGTGGGAAACTAAGGAAACTGTTAACGCCTGCAGATCACGGGCTGGTCTTGTGTCAAGTTAACAGGAGGGCTGTGTCTGCGGGATGACGCTGTGTGCGTGTCCCTCTGGATGTATTGTATGTGAAGGCGTTATATTTTCTGCCTCTAAATCGTACAGTGTCTTTGATGTATCTGCTCAGCCTTCTTGGAACCCAAGATTGTACGTGTTCTTTCCCTGGGACTTGAGCTGGTCTTAGAGATGGCTTTTACATAACCTCTATGCATTGTCCTGACCACGTGTATCATATATTTGTTTCTTGTTCCTCCTCTCATGGACCTGCTGTTCCTCCTCTTCTGTTATGCAGAAGCACTCAACAACTACATTTTCTGCTCACTTAGTGTGTTCTGTATGCTAAGCTAAGTGCTTTACACGTATTATCCTACAGCTACCCTCTGAGGGAAATACCACTATCCTCATTTTACCCATGAGGAAATTGAGGCTTAGAGAGCTGAAGTATTTTGCCCAAGGTTCATCTTCCCAAAGAAGTAATCCACAAGGAATGAGGCATATAACATGGGGTACGTTAGAATCTTCCCTGACACAGAGGCTCAAGGACATACCTCCGTGGGTGTCTGTGATCCTGGGGCTTGCTTGGTAAGAGGGGTCTGGCTTCTTGTCTGCAGTCGAGCCATAGGGACTTGAGTGTCCTCTGACTTGAACTCTCCTTAGTTCTTTGGGAAGAAACAGTCACAGGTATTTGAACGGTAGAGGGCAGTGCTTCCTGGGGTCTATCTGAGTCCCTGCTGGCCTTCAGAAATGCAGTTCTTCTAGTGCCTGGCTGGTGCCAAATCGATGTGTTCCTTGCTTTCCAGATGGGCTTTTGTGAATCTCTGCCCGCAGATTCACCAGCTCATGGCTTGCTCGCCTTTGTGCCTGCCTGTCTACCTGGTTGGCCCAAAGACCCAAAGACAGTTAGTTACCTCTGGGGGAAACAGTGTCTGTTTTTCTGAGCCAGATCTCTAGATTTGGGTTTACGTGGAATCCTTTCATGGGCTGTCATAAGTGCAGGCAGTAATATATCTTCAAATAGAGCATAGGAACTTGTCTGACTGTGTCCTGTCAGTACTGTCTTTCCAAGTGGTGTTACCAGAACAGTTTTTGTGGTGTTTTTGTGTTTGTCTCTAACAGAAATGCCAAGGTGTTAAGATAAAGGTAAGATGAGAATGGTTGATCTTGTTCTGCTTTATTCGGGTAAACAAGAAAGAAGTTGGGGGGTCAGAACACTTCAGCCCGGTTAATGCCAGCCTGTTTTATCCCACTGTTCCCCATTAGCTTGTGCCAGTCTCTTTCTTCTCAAGGAGAAAGAGCCCAAATGTCACTGTGACCAAAAACATCTGTTACTTTTTCTCCTTCTTGAAGAGGTGACAGTGGGGTCTGGGTGTTTTTCCAGGAGCCCGAGGGCGGCTCTGTGGGAGGGGTCCTACCGCCCATCTCCAGAGGTGAGTCCCCGTCCACTGTCCCCCGAGCCTGTCACTACGTTCTCCTCTGACCTCAGTATCCAGCAGCCTTGGGGTTATTCCCATGCTGTTCTCACTCCTGTGCCTCCACCTCGATGGTAGAAAGTCTTGATTTTTAGATCAGTAAATTAAAGTGTTTTAACACATTTTTAGTTCCTATGAAAAATGCTACCTAGTCATTGTGAAAAAGAGATAACTACTTATAATAATAAAAAAAATGTGTCTCCCAGTCCTCATTATTATATGTAAAAGTTTTGTTGGTATACAACAAGTGGTGCTTGAATTGTTGTCTCAACACTTCCACTAAGAGTCCCTCCAAAACAAACTGAAATGTAAACACTGGGTAGAGCTCAGGACTTTCCCCTGGATCAGATCACTTCCGCCTCCCCCGTGGGACTGTTGAGTACTTGGATTCAGACGCAGCAGAGCCCTAGACCTCCCCCCAGCATCAGGTGTGTCCCTCTGGTCAGAGAAGCACCTCATTACTGACCTGAGCCAATCACCATCCAGCCGGGCCCTCTCCGGGTCCTGCCGCGGTCTCAGGCTGCACCTGGGACTCTGCGTTCCACTCTGTTTATGCTCAGGGAGCCCCTAGTCTGAGGGAGGCTGCCGAGGGAGAAGGACCCAGGCTCTGCTGCTGGGACACCCGTCTGGGGGCGAGGGACTCACTCCCTAATCTCTCTCCACCTGCAGTAACATCTTTATTTCGAGACTTCAGGCTCTTTGGTCTATGGATTGAGACTGTTTCACCTATATCATATGCAGCAAAGGGGGACCTTACACAAGTGGCAAAGGTAGGATGGGTGTGCTAGCCCCTTAAATACCTGCTAGTGTTTCTGCACTTGTGCCTCCATCTTCAAAAGGCTGAAAACCTCCGTCCCTCCTTCAGGACTTAGAATAGAGCCCAGCAGGAGATACAGAGTGTGATCTCAAGGGAATGAATGGCTTCCTACAGAGCTGGGCTCAGCCTGCAACCCTGCTCTTGGAGTGACCGTGAGTATTACCATGTCGCCTGTGTTCCCTGCCTTGATCGTGAGGCCATAAATGTCATTGGCGTTAACATGACGAATCTCCAATTTCCCGTCAGCAGCCTGTCCCCGACCCCAGGGTCTGCTGCTCTGTTCCTTGCTAACTCCCTACCACGTCCACCCCGTGTGCCCTTCCCCTTTCTGGGCCCTCACTCTCCTCCTTGAGCCTCTAATTCATTCTGGTGGAGCTGGTCAGGGGTGGCCTCACATCGACCATGGAACCCCTGCTCTTGCCCACGCCCATGCCCAGCTTCTTCATGTGGCCTGCTTTTCTGGGCGTCGTCATGGAGATGGTCTATCACGGGATCCAGTGCTGTTTTTCTAGTCCAGCCTCACCTTCAGGGACCAACCCTCAGGTCATCAGAGGGCCGAGTGGGATGTACCACACTCTGTATAATTTGGGGCAAGGGGAGATGGGGTGCTTGGATGGGCTTCTCTTCCATGTTCTTGAACTTGACAATTCGGCCAAGGGCTGGTCCCCTCTGAGTGCACAGCACTCTGAGTGCACGGCACTCTAGGGGTCAATGTGGCCTAATGCCACACTGATGGGACCCCTCAGTCAGCAGGCTCTCGGGCTAGATAGGACAGGAGGGTCATCTTGTCCAGTGCGCCTCATGTTTGGCTCACGTCAGAGTAGCCTAGGGAGTTTAATCCGCCCCCCCAATTTTATTTTGAATAATTTCAAGCTTTCAGAAAAGTTGAAAGTGCAATGAATGCCCTCCCTCAATATTGTGTCTCATTGGTGTTCTTTTCTTGAACCATTTAAAAGTAAATCATTGTCTAAAAAAAAGTAAGTTGTAGACACAGCACTTCACTTTTTTTACTTTATTTTTTTAAAATTGAAGTATAGTTGATTTATAATGTTGTATTTCTGCTGTACGGCACAGTGATTCAGTTACACATATATATACATTCTTTTTTTATATTCTTTTCCATTATGGTTTTTTTAAAATTAATTTATTTTTGACTGCCTTGGGTCTTCGTTGCTGCACATGGGCTTTCTCTAGTTGCGGCGAGCGGGGGCTACTCTTTGTTGTGGTGCACGGGATTCTCATTGCGGTGGCTTCTCTTGTTGCAGAGCATGGGCTCTAGGTGTGTGGGCTTCAGTAGTTGTAGCACATGGGCTCAGTAGTTGTGGCGCACAGGCTCAGTAGTTGTGGCACACGGGCTTAGTTGCTCCGCGGCATGTGGGATCTTCCCGGACTAGGGCTCGAACCCGTGTCCCCTGCATTGGCAGGCGGATTCTTAACCACTGCACCACCAGGGAAGCCCTCCGTTATGGTTTATCATAGGGTATTGAATATACTTCTCTGTGCTATACAGTAGACCTTGTTGTTTATCCATTCTATATATAATAGCTTACGTCTGCTAACCCCAACCTCCCACTACATCCCTCCCCCAACCCCCTCCCCCTTGGCAACCACAAGTCTGTTCTCTATGTCCGTGATTCTGTTTCTGTTTCATAGGTTCATTTGTGTCATATTTTAGCTTCCACATATAAGTGATATCATATGGTATTTTTCTCTGTCTGACTTAACTTAGTATGGTAATCTCTAGTTGCACCCATATTACTGCAAATGGCATTATTTTCTTTTTTATGGCTGAGTAATATTCCATTGTATGTACCACATCTTCTTTATCCATTCATCTGTCGATGGGCATTTAGGTTGCTTCCATATCTTGGCTATTGTGAATAGTGTTGCATTGAACATTGGGGTGCATGTATCTTTTCAAATTAGAGTTTTCTCTGGATATATGCCCAGGAGTGGGATTGCTGGATCATATGGTAGCTGTATTTTTAGTTTTTAAAGGAGCCTTCATACTCTTCTCCATAGTGGAGAATTAATTCTTAAATAGAATAGGTCCCCAATGAATCATCCATCCTGCTTGCCAAGTACTCTTTGGGCCACATGTAGGAGGCCTGAGGGCCAGCCAAGGAGGTGGCCTTGAGGAGGCCGCTTGCCTCTTGTGGCACCTTCCTTGTCCTAGTCAGAGAGCAGAGGCGCCTCCACCCACTCTTGGGTGCTCTGTCCCCCAGTTTTGCATCCAAAATTGCTCCCAAGTTTCTCACCCTCCACTGTCCCCATCCTAGTCCAAGCCCCATCATCTCTCCCTACAGAGACCACCTGACCTGTTTCCCCTCATCTTTTCTTATGCCCCACAGATCTTTCCCTCAGAGCAAGAGGTGGGATCTTTCTAAAGTACAAACCCAGATGGCAACCGTGCCCCTCCCCGCAAATAATAAAAAAGCATGTACAGCAAGGCACCTCTTTGTGTGCCCCTGGGTCATGTCCACACTCTGCTCCTGGCTTCCCCTCACTCCCATGCCAGCCATGTGGGCCACCTTTCCCTTCTGGACCAGGCTGCGACCCTTCCCTCTCTCTGCCTGGCAACACCCACCTCAGTCAACAAAAATGCCATGTCTTCATCAGAGGTCTTCCCTGACGCCGTCCCCTGGATATTCTTACTCGTTGTACTTTGTCCCCCACCCCCTCACTGTTTTGTAATTATAAAGAGCCCTGGTTTGTGGATTTTGAGGTTAATGTCTGTCTCCCCAGGATGGCATGGGCCTCCCCTGTTTGTGCTCATTTTTTTAACTCCAGAATCTGGGAGATGTTCAGCACATGTTTGCTAAAGGAAGAATGGACAGGTGCCTCGGTTTCCCCAGTTGGTCCCGTGTGTAGGCTAACATCACTTAGCAGGAGTGAGTGAGTGAGGAAGGGGACTCCTTTGGCTCCGGGGCCTCCTGTCCCTCACGCCTGGGGAGTCCCGCTGCTGTCAGGCCTGCTGGCCAGGCTGTGGCCCCACTGCTCCGTTTTTATTTATCCTGCAGACGTCAGAGTCTCTACAGGAGGAGGAGGGTGGTCACGCAGCAGCTGGGGCTGACGGGAAGCAGACACATGGGGCCAGGTGGTCCTCAGCCGGGGCACAGGAGCAGAGAAATCAGCACGGGGGGCTCTGCAGCTGGGGCCTGGCAGCAGGTGGGTGGCGAGGGCTGGGCGGGCTGCCCATAATCGAGGAGCTGACAGTGCGCGTAAAGAGCCCACTTAGTGGAAGTGGAGGACTGGGGGTGGGAAGTCCAGAGCTTCAGCACCCCGACCCAGCCATGCCCCTGGCCTATGGTCTTCCTCACGCCTCCTGTACTCCAGCCCCTCACTGCCTCCTAGTCTCCCTGCTCTGGGCTTCTAGAACCCCCAGGCCCCCAGCCCCTGTGACGCCCTCCGCCCTCCCAGCCTCCCTGTCCCTCAGTTCCCCAGTCGCCACCTCTGGCCCGTCCTGCCAGCGGCCTGGGCCCTGCTGGCCAGCCTCCTTCTCTCACCTCCTTCCACTCCCTGTGGTGACCTGGCAACAGCCCCAGGTCTGTGTGGACTGATTTCCCGACACTCCTGTCCTCTCTGCCCCACACCCCCAGGGAGGGGCTCTCTTGGGGATCCAGCTTCCCCCAGAGGTCAGGTGGGGGAAGGGTGTGGCTGATGGAGGGCCTGGTCCCTCCCCCCGCCCCGAGCTGTGGAGCTGAGCTAGGGAGAGGGTGGTGTGGGGAGAGGGAAGGGCATGCGGGGCCACTGCGGGGCAGGGGGTGGGGTCCCCGAAAGGCCACACTACCTTCCCAGCTTCCTTGGTCTTGCCTGGTGTCATCTGCCCTTCCCAGCTCTTCCTCAGTCTCCACTGTACCCCTTGGTCCTTCCAGCTTCTCATGGTCCCTCTCATTGGTGACTGAGGAGCTGGGGCCTAGGTTATTCTGCGTGTCAGGAAGGACGGGCTGGGGGGAGCTTTCTGCTGCATTGTGTGTGTAACTAGTGTCCCGGGGGTGGGTGGCTATTGGGGGTGCCCCTGGGTGGAGAAAGGGACCTGTGAGGGGTGTGTCAGTAAACAGAGAGCAATTCAGGAAATTAGTGGATGTTACTGTGGAAGGGACTTAGAGATTGTCCCTAACCATTTACAGATGAAAACACAGGGCTCTGGAAGAGGGAAATTGGATTGGCATGAACAAGTCACACGGGGGCTGGTAGTCATGCTCATCATTATCATGCTGGATATCTATTAAGTGCTACTGTGTACTAGGGATTATTGTAGATTCTTCATGTGTCTTAGTTTACACAATCCTCACACTACCTTAGGAGGTAAGTACTGTCATGCCCATTTTACAGATGAGAAAAGGGAGACTGGAACAGTGAGGTCAGTTTCTCCAGATGATACAGCCAGCCCATGCAGAGCAATGGAATGTTTTCACACTGCACAGGGAGTTTTGCTCCTTCAAATGGTGGCATATGTATTAATATATAAAGCATTTCTTTAGAGCTCCTTAAAAACAATAGCAGACATTTCACCAAGGAGGATATAGGAATGGCTAATAAGCACATGAAAAGATGCTCAACATCATTTGTCATCATTAGTCATCAGGGAAATGCAGATTAAAATTATAGGATACACCCACCCAATTGGCTAAAATTAAAGGAAAAAAAAAGACTGACAATTCCAAATGTTGGCATGGATATGGAGCAACTGGAACTCTCTTTTTTCTTTTCTTTTTTTTTTTTTGTGGTACTCAGGCCTCTCACTGCTGTGGCCTCTCCCGTTGTGGAGCACAGGCTCCGGACGTGCAGGCTCAGCGGCCATGGCTTACGGGCCCAGCCGCTCCGCCGCATGTGGGATCTTCCCAGACCGGGGTGCGAACCCATGTCCCCTGCATCGGCAGGCGGACTCCCAACCACTGCGCCACCAGGGAAGCCCAAGCAACTGGAACTCTCATTGCTGGTGGGAATGAATGATGAGCAACCACTTTGGAAAACATTTGACAACTTCTATAGAGTTAAACATATACTAATCAGATGAAACGGATTAGTTGTCCCCTGAAACTAAATTTCTAGGCATTTACCCAAGAGATAAAACATATGATCACACAAACACAAGTACACAATGTTGATAGCGGCAGCTTTATTCCTGATGGCAAAAAACTGTAAACAACCCAAATGTCCAGTCCATCAACTATTGAATGCAAAACCAACCATGGTACCTCCATTTAATGGAGTACCTCTCAGCAATGAAAAGGAACAAACCGACACAGGCAGCAACACGGATGAGGTTCAAATGCATTATGCTAAGTGACAGCATCCAGACACAAAGGCTATGTGCAGTATGATTCCATTCAAATGAATGCTCCAGAAAAAAGAACTACAGGAGCAGAAAACACCTCAGTGGTTTCCAGGGACTGGGGCTGGGAAAGGGGTTGAATGCGAAGGAGCATGAGGACGTGATGGAAATATTTGATATCTTGATTTTGGTGGTGGTGATTACTGCTTATACATTTGTCAAAACTCACCACACTGCGCATTTAAAAAGAGTGAATTTTGGGACTTCCCTCGTGGTCCAGTGGCTAAGACCCCAAGCTCCCAATGTAAGGGGGCCAGATTTGATCCTTGGTCAGGGAACTAGATCCCACATGCTGCAGCTAAGACCCAGTGCAGCAAAAATAAATAAATATTAAAAAAGGAAAGAAGGGTTAAGATCTTAAAAAGGATGAATTTGTTACGTGTAAATTATACCCCACGGAATGTGATCTAAGGATAGAAACAGTGGGCTGGAGAGGATAGAAAGTACGATGGTCATTGTTGCCTCATTGAGAAAGTGACATCCGAGGAAAGAGAGGGACGCCATGCACTCTCTGGGAGAAGACTGTGACAGAGTGGGAACAGCCACTGCTGAAGCCCTCAGGTGAGGCATGCGTGCACGGCCTGGGCAGGAGCCAGCAAGGAGCTGGTGTGGCTGAAGTGGAGTAAGAGCTGGGGTTGTAGACGGGCTCAGACAGGTCCTGGGGAGGGGGGTGCATTGGGGGGCTGCAGAGGGCTCAGGCTGTTTTCTGAGTGTGATGGGGGCCACTCGGGGGTTCTGTGCAACTTGCCTTTTAATAGACGCCACTGGCTGCTGTGTTGAGAAAGGTCTGGGCCAAGGACCAACCAGGAGGCCTTTGTAAGAATCCAGGTAAGAGACGTTGGTGGCTCAGACCAGCGTGGCGACGGTGGTGTTGAGGAGTGGTCTGACTTGGGATATATTTTGAAGGCAGAGCCGGCAGGATTTCCTGCTGGATTGGATGTGGGGTGTGTGAGAGAGAGGAGGTAGGGATGATGCCAGGGTTTTTGGCCTGAGCAGCTGGAGCTTCAGCTGAAAACCCCATGGGGGCTGCTGACCGGTGTTACCTGTCCCCTGGTGCGTGTGGCTGAAGTGAAGACACACACAGGGGAGGGCTCGGCCCTGCTCCTGGCTCTGGGGCTCAGAGGATGGGCTGCCTGTACTGGTTATTCCATTACCCTTTATTTATTGGCCTTATTGGCTTTTGTCATTTCCTCGTTGTCTCCTGTCTGGAGAGAAGACCATAAATGTGATGGATTGATACAGGATACAGGAGGCCCAATTATCTCTGTCGAGCCAGCCTCTCCTCTTGGTCAAGCCCTCCCCGTGCTCCGTCTTTGCAGCATCTCCCATTGCCTTGCAGGCAGAAGCAGCCTGGTCCGTGGCTGTCCAGGAAGAGGGAGTGCAGCCCAAGAGGGTGAGTGGCAGACAGACGGTCCCCAGGAGACACGGCTCCAAGAGCAAATACAGGAGGCAAGCTCAGCCCCACAGAGGCCGGGCCGGAGGACAGCGGGGTGGGAGGGCAGGATGTACCGCCACCGGTCAGCCCACATCCGGGGAGGGGGGCTCTGCTTCGACTTTCACGCCTTTCTGGAATCCGAGCTGGCGCCTCCCTCCACGAACGCTGGGGCGATGGGGCTTTTCTCTCCGGCAGCAGGTGCCTGGCAGCTGCCCGTGGATGCCAGCCCCGTGAACTGGCCTGGGAGGAAGTGCCTGTCGGAGTGGTGATTGTACGTGCTGGGCTTGGGCTTGGCCCGTCCCCGTCCCCTGCCCTTCAGGCTGACTTGGGACGCCCACAGGAGAGAGGCACCTTGCGTGGGGGCCCCCTGGGTCCCTCTGGGATCGCCCCAGGATCCCCTGAGACAGAGCTTGGCAGCTGCCGGGCTTTGAGTGTCATTTCTGAACCAAATCCCTCGGCCCCCACCTCAGGCCTGTCTGCCTGCCTCTGTCCCTGGGAATGTCCTGAGGCCCCTGGTCCAGGGTGGTTGGGACAGGAAGCCTGAGGTTCCTTCTTAGGATTTTAGGCATCTCCCTATGGTCACGCCCTGCTCGCTCCCCAACACGGATCCTGGTTGCTGTGCCTTGAGTGTGCATGTGTGTGAATCCGCACCTGCCTCTCCACGTAGGCGAGCATCTCATGTAGGTGGCGTCCTTCCAGAAGAACAGAGTGGAAGGTGGGGCTGTGGGTGAGAATAGGAGCCAGGGACCTAAGAGAACAGAAGGGCAGGAAGGACTCAAATGGAGGAGAGGATCCAGGTGAACCCAGTGGACGGTGAACGGCTGGGTTGAGGGGGTGTCTCTTGTGCCAGCATTCCGGGGCTGCTCTCTGTGCCAGGCACGGGGCGGGGGCCAGAGAGTGTGGTGCGAGCGGGCCGGCCTGGCCTTCCCCAGCCCTCAGGCAGCGCACAGGACGGTGAGCTGGAGGGGTGTGCAGGAGACACAGTCCTGCGGCTTCCCCAGCCCATCCGCGGTGCCTTTGGCACCTCCTAGCTCTCGGCCGCCGCCCGCTCTGTCTCTGCCTGTAGGAGTGAGTGCCTGTGCTGTCTCCCTGCCCCTCCCAGCCTCCCAGCACTGAGTCTCGTGGCCGTCAAGGCTGAGGCGGAAGAGTGGCTGGCACGGGGCAGGGAGCAGCCTGGCCCCAGGGTGAGAGCTGACGTCTGTCCAGGAGCATCTCTCTCCTTGCCAAGGGCTGAGATCCTGGGCTGCATGCCTGCCTTCTGACACAGGAGCCGGCATCCGTCCCTCACGGAACCTGGACCCCAGCCTCACCCCAGTGGCCGGGTGACAGCTGTGGCGGTGTGGTGACCGCAAGGCCCACTCTTGCCTCCCTCCAGATGCGCCTGACACCTCCCAGCCCACTTCAGGCAGCTACAGAGACCCACACAAGGGGCCCCAAGCCCAGAATCCAAGTTTTGGCTTCAAGAACAGTGAGGAGCTCCTGCACTGGCCCATTCCAAGCGGTAGTGACCTGGAGCATGTCAGAGGGGAGGCCTGGCCCTTATGGTGAGTGACCCAGCCTCCCCCACCCTCCACGGGCTCCACAAAGGGTTACTGAGCCACTGCCGCGTGCCAGCCGCTGAGCAAGGGACCGGCCGTGGTGCTGAGTAAAGCGCACTTAAACCCTGTCCTCATGGTTTTGTTTTGCTTTTAATTCTTACTTTACATGGGAGCAGTGTATAGTTGATTAACAATGTTCTGTTAGTTTCAGGTATAGAGCAAAGTGATTTGGTTATACATACACCTGTACCTATTCTTTTTCAAATTCTTTTTCCTTTAAGGTTATTACAGAGTATTGAGCAGAATTCCTGTGTTATACAGTAGGTCCTGGTTGATTATCTGTTTTATATATACATTAGGGTGTATATGGTAATCCCAGCCTCCTCGTTTATCCCTTTCTCCACCTTTCCCCTTTGGTAACCATAAGTTTATTTTCGAAGTCTGTTTGTTTTGTAAATTAGTTCATTTATATCATTTTTTAAAGATTCCACATATAAGTGATATCATGTGATATTTGTCTTTGTCTGACTTACTTCACTTAGTATGATTATCTCTAGGTCCATCCATGTTGCTGCCAATGGCATTATTTCATTCTTTTTTATGGCTCAGTAATATTCTATTGTCTCTGTGTACCACATCTTCTTTATCCATTCATTGGTAGATGGTCATTTAGGTTGCTTCCATGTCTTAGCTATTGTAAATAGCTACAGTGAACATTGGGGTGCATGTATCTTTTTCTTCTGTTTTTTTTTGGGGGGTGGCATGCCAGGTGGCATGCGGGATCCTAGTTCCCTGACCAGGGATCAAACCCACGCTGCCTGCTGTGGAAGCGCAGAGTCTCACCCACTGGACTGCCAGGGAAGTCCCTGTATCTTTTCAAATTATGGTTTTCTCTGGATATATGCCCAGGAGTGGAATTGCTGGATCATATGGCAACTCTATTTTTAGCTTTTGAGGAGTCTCCATACTGTTCTCCATTGGCTGAACAAATTTACATTCCCACCAACAGCGTAGGAGGGTTCCCTTTTCTCCACATCCTCTCTAGCATTTATTGTTTGTAGACTTTTTGATGATGGCCACTCTGATGCAAGGTGATACCTCATTGTAGCTTTGACTTGCATTTGTATAATAATTAGGGATGTCGATCATCTTGTCATGTGCTTTTTTTTTTAAAAGAGTGTGAGTGAAAGTTACGTCTTGAAATTGGCTTCGTGACAGTCTTCTTTTTGGATTACCTCCCCCAGGACATTTCTGGAGGGCAGGTGTCATTTACAGTCCCACAGGCCTTGTTAATATGAAGTGCCCATGAGAAACAGTTTTAAAGTTGTTGTTACGGGAAACGGCCCCAAGGCGGCAGGATTTCTTCATGCCCAGCTTGGATGCTCAGGCAACCAAAGCCTTGGAAAGTCAAAAGTTGTGTTTGGGGATTGTAAATTACAGTGGAATGTGCCAGAAGAAATACCCAAGGGGGTTATGTCTCATTACTTCCTCCCCCTTACCTTTCAACCTCCAGGTAAAATCCCAACCCCTGCAAAACCGCTTGGCTGAGTGTGCTGTCATCCGGAGGCAGGGCGACTCTAAGCAAGGAGGCTGGAGGTGGGAAGCCCGCCACCAGAACACGTGGAGACCAGGTGACTTTTCAAAGCTCTTACAGCCCTGAGGGTCCACCATTCTTTGGTTGCACTAGGCTTTGTTTAGCTGTAGGAGGACCTGCCTGGATCTAGAAATTGTGATCCCATGCAGAGGGGACCAGACACTACAGGTCCAAGGGGGGCTAATTTGCTGGTACATCTTCCCCAGCTCCCTCAGCCCCAGGACAGTCCAGCCATGAGAACAAAGCCGGCTCAGGCTCCATTGATGTGACACCAGCCCAGGTCACCGAGGCCAGAGAGGAATATAGTAGGCATTTCTTTTTTCTTTTTTTTAATTTAATTTTTACTTTATATTGGACTACAGTTGATTTACAATGTTGTGTTTGTTTTAGGTATTCAACAGCTATACATAGACGTATATCTATTCTTTTTTGGATTATTTTCCCATATAGGTTATTACAGAGTTGAGTAGAGTTCCCTGTGCTATACTGTAGGTCCTTGTTATTTTATATATATTGGGGTGTATACGCTAATCCCAACCTCCTCATTTATCCCTTTCCCCACCTTTCCCTTGTAACCGTAAGTTTATTTTCTAAGTCTGTGAGCCTGTTTCTGTTTTGTAAATAAGTTCATTTGTATCAACTTTTGGATTCCACCTCTAAGTGACATCATGTGATGTTTGTCTTTCCCTGTGTGACTTACTTCAGTTAGTATGATCATCTCTAGGTCCATCCGTGTTGCTGCAAATGGCATTATTTCATTCTTTTTAATGGCTGAGTAATGTTCCATTGTCTGTATGTACCACATCTTATTCATTAATCTGTCCACGGACAGTTTGGTTGCTAGTGTTTTGGCTATTGTAAAGAGTGCTGCAGTGAACAATGTGGTGCGTGGGTCTTTTTGAATTATGGTTTTCTCCGGATATTCGCCCAGCACTGGGATTGCCGGATCATCCGGTAGCTCTATTTTTAGTTTTTAAAGAAACTTCCATACTGTACTCCATAGTGGCTGTTACCAGCTTCCACTCCCACCAGCAGCTTAGGAGGGTTCCCTTTTCTCCACACCCTCTGCAACTGCTGCTGTTTGTAGACTTTTTGATGATGGCCATTCTGACTGGTGAAAGGTGATACCTCTTTGTAGCTTTGATTTCCATTGCTCTAATAATCAGTGATGTTGAGAATCTTTTTTTTTTTTTTTTAAACAGTATGTTCCTGGGTTGTAAATTAGAGTGGAATGTGCCAGAACAAACACCCGAAGGGTTGTGTCTCATTACTTCATCCCCCTTACCCTTTCACCCCTAGGGCAAATCCCAACCCTGGAAAACCACTTTGCTGAAGGTGCTGTTGTCCAGAGGTGGGGCGACCCTAAGGAAGAAAGATGGAGGTGGGAACCTTCCCAGCAGATGTGGAGACCAGGTGACTTTTCAAAGTTCTTCCGGCCCTGAGAGTCCACCACCCTTTGGGTGCACTGGGCTTGTTTTAGCTGTAGGGGGTCCCGCCTGGATCTGGAGGTTGTGGTCCTGTGCAGAGGGCACCAGGCACTACAGGTCCAAGGGGGGCTTCATTTGCTGGCAGATCCTCCCCAGCTCCCTCAGCCCCATGACAGTCCAGCCTTGGGACCCACGCCTGCTCAGGCTCCAGGAATGTGACACTAGCCCAGGTCACTGAGGCCTGAGGGGAACATTGTAGGCATTTTTTTTTTAATTTAACTTTTGTTTTCTCTTGGAGTACAGTTGATTTACAATGTTGTGTGTTTTTAGGTGTTTGGCAACTTGATTCAGTTATACATAGACATATATCTGTTCTTTTTCAGATTCCTTTCCTATATAGGTTATTAAAGAGTGTTGAGTAGAGTTCCCTGTGCTATACAGAAGGTGCTTGTTGATTATCATCTATTTTATATATATTGGGGTATATATGCTAGTCCCAACCTCCTCATTTATCCCTTCTGCCACCTTTCCCCTTTGGTAACCATAAATTTGTTTTGAGTCCGTTTCTGTTTTGTAAATTAGATCACTTGTATCAGTTTGTAGATTCCACATCCAGTGATATCATATTACATTTGTCTTTGTCTGACTTACTTCAGTTAGTATTGAAACCGTGTATAAGCCCCTGTGTCCTTGTCTTTTGTGATAAAATGCTGACTCAAGAGTTAATGATTGGGAAATGTGAAGATAGAGAAACAAAGAAAAGCTGTTGGGCTGAGGAACTGGTAACAATTTAGACTATAATTCTGCCACATAGCAGAATCATGAAACCCACAGTTCCCTGAAAGATATAAAGGCCTGACACACATTCCTGAGTTGTTTTTACAGAAAGCAGACCCTCTCCAGATGAAAACTGCTGACCACAAAAACATAGACCCTAGACTGGTTGAAACCAGAAGCTTGAAACTTCGCCTTAATGCCAACCAATCCGAGAATTGTCTGCGAGCTAATCACCCCCTCCACGTTGGGTCACACAGTCTTGAGGGCATTAGCCTGCTGTGGCCCCCTTTGCCTGGCGAAGTAGTAAAAGCTATTCTTTTCTGCTTCACCCAAAACTCTGTCTCTGCATTTCTATTTGGCACCAGTGAACAGAGGCCGAGTTTTGGCAGTAGAATTCTGGGGGCTCATCCAGGATCGACCTGTGTGCAGGTGGCCTTGAGGTGCCCCTGTGTTTGGTCGGATGCTCTGAGGTTTCTCTCCACACCAGCCTTCATCGAGAGAGCGGAGGGTTGGAGGACTCCTCTGGAGGCCGGATTGCCAGGGATCCCCTGCCGTAGGGCTGTGCCCTGATCATACCCGGCCTGCCATCTCGGTAGTTGGAGCTCCGAGGCGGGGATGGAAGACAGGAGAGAAGCTGTCCTAGCAGCTGCCAAGGCCACCTTTGCCTTGAGGACATCCCCCTCTCCTTCTGCCCACACGGGTCCGGACTTCCTGCTCTGAGAAGATATTTTGGGGAAGGAGCAAGGTAGAGTTTGAGACGTTGCAGCACCTCTGCCAGCACTTCGGTAAGCCCCCTGGCGTGCACTCCGAGGACCCTCAACCTTGTCCATTTGGGGGACCTTCTGTTGCCGTTTGGGAATTTTTTATTTATCTTTTTGGGGGGTGGATTTTTTAGATCCAGTTTGTAAGGAGCAGCTTAGACTAAGGTCATGGGCTTAGTGGGACTTGGCAACCAATTTGAGCCTTGGGCTGTTTGGGGTTTTTTTTGTTTGTGGCTTCTGTTTGCCAGACAAGGATTTGGTTTGCCTTTGGTTTTGCTGGCAAGTGTTTAATTTGACTCAATGTGGGAAGTGCTTCTTCTTTGATTCCATCTGACAGCCCACTAGGGAAAATTTTGGCAGCCTGGTCAACCTATAATTATAACCCTATAAATAGGGAAAAAATAATTTAACACCATGTGGTCACAATATTCTGTAGACTCCAGAGAAAACTGGTTGAGATGAAACTCTTTTGAAATTCCAAAACTGGTCCATTTTGCATGTGCAGTTAGAGAAAGCTGGCTTGATAAAATACTTTTGTTCAGAACACTGACCTTGAGAGGACAAAACTATTCTTAGGAGAAAACTTGAAGTTAACTCTTATCATGTCCTTGAAGTACAAACACAGCCCACTGTGCCTGGGACTTCAGTCTTAGGTTAATTAGTAGAGCCTCAAGCCAAGGAGGGGAAGGAAAGGAGGGAAGAAAAAGAAGCCTTTAAAATCAAATGTGTAAATTTGTTCTGTTATTCATAAACTGATAAGTTTAATTACAGTGCCTGATTCATGAAATATAAAAAGATGAAACAGTGAGATCTCCCTCCATCTGTATGTATGTCTCAGTATGTGTCTCTGACTTTGGATAATATTGCTGAGGTTAATTTGTAAATGAGCTCTATTTAATTGGCTTAAAGAAAAGTAAGTGCTTACAAATGAGATCTAAATTTACCTACTTTTGTCTTCTTGCAAGAGGGAAACAAAAGATGTTTGCATGGGCTTCCCTGGTGGCGCAGTGGTTGAGAGTCCGCCTGCCGATGCAGGGGACACAGGTTTGTGCCCCGGGCCGGGAAGATCCCACATGCCGCGGAGCGGCTGGGCCCGTGAGCCCTGGCCGCTGAGCCTGCGCCTGCGCGTCGAGCCTGTGCTCCGCAACGGGAGAGGCCCCAACAGTGAGAGGCCCGCCTACTGCAAAAAAAAAAAAAAAAAATTGCATTTATTAGACACATGTCTTGTGGCACTTTGAGAAAAGAAATTGTGCTTTGGGAACATGCATGTTTTTTGAGATTATAGAATGTGTTCCTAAGTCTGCTAATCAGAGAATGCCAATATGACAGACAATTCAGTCGCTTTCTTGGTTCTCACTAGAGATTAAGGGTTGTTGTTTTTTTAATTAATTTTTTTTTGGCTGCTTTGGGTCTTGGTTGCTGCACGCAGGCTTTCTCTGGTTGCGGCGAGCAGGGGCTACTCCTCGTTGTGGTGCGCGGGCTTCTCATTGCGGTGGCTTCTCTTGTTGCAGAGCACAGGCTCTGGGTGCCCAGGCTTCAGTAGTTGTGGCTCGCAGCCTCTAGAGCACAGGGTCAGTAGTTGTGGTGCACAGGTTTAGTTGTTCTGCAGCATGTGGGATCTTCCCAGACCAGGGCCCAAACCTGTGTCCCCTGCATTGGCAGGTGGATTCTTAACCACTGTGCCACCAGGAAAGTGCAAGGGTTTTTTTAAGGGTTAAAAATTATAATATGTAATTAAGGCTAATAAAATGATAAGGGAAACATTTCAGTGTGTAAAGCAAGTAGGAGATGTATTGCCAGTGAGAGAAGGTATAAAGATTGCAGATATTTTTGTTGAGGAAAAAAATGATGATAATTTTGTCCTACAGTTGGTTGTTTCTGGATGGAAAAAAATAAGGGACAAATTAATATGAATCCAGAAAGTGATTAAAGGATTGTGAAAAAGGTACTTTGAGAAAAGAATTTTCTATGTTGTTAACATTGGTCCCCTCATTGTCAGATTTCTGCTGTCCTGCCCTTATAGCATAGAAATGGTCTACTTCTAAGTCAGGGAATTTAAAAATGAATAAACGATAGCTGTAAATTTTTAAAAATCAGGGCTATGGGAAATCCAAGATGCCCTCTTGGCTTTTCCCGGCTCCCTGACAAACCTCATTTTCTATTAGATGGGTTAGAGATTTCTCTGGCTGCAGGGAATGGCTCACAATGAAAAGGAAAAGGTTAGAAAATGTGTGTCCCACTTGGAGTATAGTGTCTACCATCTCCAGTGATCAAGACACCCACTTCACTGGATAAATCATACAAGACTTAATGTCACAAATTTCTTGAAATTATCACTCTATCATCCTCAATCATCAAGCAAGGTCAACAAAACTAATGGAAAAACTGGACTCAAACAGAATGAAATAAATTATAGCGGATTAAATGAACTGCTAAATATGATTATCGTTTTTATGAATTGTCTGACATACTGCTGGCTTCTAATCCTTGGCCCTTTTCTTCAAGCTACTTATGATTTACAACAATTTGGTAATTTACACCTGTAGGTAAAATTATTTTTTTCTCTCTTCCTGGTTCCTCCAGAAATTGGAGACTCTTGGGTTCTGAGCAGCCTTATCAGGTGAATGGAAACACTGTCTCTTGGCATGTGCAGGAATCTAGATACTCTTGAGACCTGGAAAAGAGACACATTTACCCAACCTATAGATATCACAGGCAGAATCTGCAGGCAAGCCTGGCCTTGAGAGGCCTTTTAAAAGTTCGCTCTGAAAGGGCTTCCGGGAAGATGACAGAAGAGTAAGACGCAGAGATCACCTTCCTCCCCACAGATACACCAGAAATACATCTACACGTGGAACAACTCCTACAGAACACCTACTGAACGCTGGCATTAGATCTCAGACCTCCCAAAAGGCAAGAAACTCCCCAGGTACCTGGGTAGGGCAAAAGAAAAAAGAATAAACCGAGACAAAAGAATATGTACAGGACCTGCACCAGTGGGAGGGAGCTGTGAAGGAGGAAAGGTTTCCACACACTAGGAAGCCCCTTCGCGGGTGGAGACTGCGGGTGGCGGAGGAGAGCACAGCAACAGGGGTGCGGAGGGCAAAGCGGAGAGATTCCCGCACAGAGGATCGGTGCCAACCAGCACTCACCAGCCCAACAGATTTGTCTGCTCACCCGCTGGGGCGGGCGGGGCTGGGAGCTGAGGCTCAGGCTTCCATAGGAGCACAGGGAGAGGACTGGGGTTAGCAGCGTGAACACAGCCTGCAGGTGGTTAGTGCACCACAGCTAGCCGGGAGGGAGTCCAGGGAAAAGTCTGGACCTGTTTTCTGGACCTGCCTTAGAGGCAAGAGACTTTTTCTTCCCTCTTTGTTTCCTGGTGCTCGAGGAGAGGGGATTAAGAGCACTGCTTAAAGGAGCTCCAGAGACAGGCATGAGACGCTAAGGCTGCTGCTGCCGCCACCAAGAAGCCTGTGTGCGAGCACAGGTCACTATCCACACCTCCCTTCCGGGGAGCCTGTGCAGCCCGCCACTGCCAGGGTCCCAGGATCCAGGGACAACTTCCCCGGGAGAACGCACGGCACGCCTCAGGCTGGTGCAATGTCACACCGGGCTCTGCTGCCGCAGGCTCGCCCTGCATCTGTACCCCTCCCTCCCCCCGGCCTGAGTGAGCCAGAGCCCCCGAATCAGCGGCTCCTTTAACCCCGTCCTGTCTGAGCAAAGCACAGACGCCCTCCGGCGACCTACATGCAGAGGCGGGGCCAAATCCAAAGCTGAGCCCCAGGAGCAGTGAGAACAAAGAAGAGAAAGGGAAATCTCTCCCAGCAGCCTCAGAAGCAGCGGATTAAACCTCCACAATCAACTTGATGTACCCTGCATCTGTGGAATACATGAATAGACAACGAATCATCCCAAATTGAGGAGGTGAACTTTGACAGCAAGATTTATGATTTTTTCCCCTTTTCCTCTTTTTATGAGTGTGTATGCTTCTGTGTGAGATTTTGTCTGTATAGCTTTGCTTCCACCATTTGTCTTAGGGTTCTATGCAGTTCTTTTTGTTTGTTTTGTTTAAATTTTTTCTTAATAATTATTTTTTATTTTAATAACTATTTTATTTTATTTTACTTTATCTTCTTTCTTTTTTGCCTTCCTTCCCTCCTTCCTTCCTTTCTTTCTACTTTTTCTCCCTTTTATTCTGAGCCATGTGGATGAAAGGCTCTTGGTGCTGCAGGAGTCAG
Organism: Neophocaena asiaeorientalis asiaeorientalis; assembly: GCF_003031525.2. NCBI lineage: Eukaryota > Metazoa > Chordata > Mammalia > Artiodactyla > Phocoenidae > Neophocaena > Neophocaena asiaeorientalis. The sequence goes on from NW_020172172.1 coordinate 1,688,192, forward strand.
TGAAAGGAAAAGACCTACATTAACGAACCCAAAACAATTAGGAAAATGGGAATAGGAACATACATATCGATAATTACCTTAAATGTAAATGGACTAAATGCTCCCACCAAAAGACACAGATTGGCTGAATGGATACAAAAACAAGACCCATATATATTCTGTCTACAAGAGACCCACTTCAGACCTAAAGACACAGACTGAAAAGGGGATGGAAAAAGATATTCCATGCAAATGGAAACCAGAAGAAAGCTGGAGTAGCAACTCTCATATCAGACAAGATAGACTTTAAAATAAAGAATATTACAAGAGACAAAGAAGGACACTACATAATGATCAAGGGATCAATCCAAGAAGAAGATATAACAATTATAAATATAAAAGCAGCCGCAAAGCATAGGGAGATCAGCTTGGTGCTTTGTGACTGCCTGGAGGGGTGGGATAGGGAGGGTGGGAGGGAGGGAGACGCAAGAGGGAAGAGATATGGGGACATATGTATATGTATAACTGATTCACTTTGTTATAAAGCAGAAACTAACACACAATTGTAAAGCAATTATACTTCGATAAAGATGTAAAATAAAAAAGAGGAAATTAAAAGCAAAAAAAAAAAAGTTTGATCTGAGATTCCTAATGAAGAGTTCCAGTGCAGCCAATATAAATGAGCCTATATGAGCAATTACATTTATATGAATAATCTGGCGATGTATATTGAAACCAGACTTATTTTGAACAAATCAGCCTTAATTTGGCTGGACTTTGTAAAAAGTGAGGATAATCTAGAGAGAAAAATTATGTTTCAATAGTATAGCTTTGTGGATATTGAAGTTTTGTATTTATTGAGGCTTTGTATTTATTATCTATGTCCAAGATGGCTCCTTATGCTGTTACCTTATTATAAAGTTTAATTAAACTAGTAAAAGAATATCCTAAGCTTGTTTCTAAAGCCAATCATGGTACTCTATATCTTTGGATGAAGATCAGATGCCCTGTGACCTACAACGAAGAGATTATGCACACTGGAAAAGATATTATTTAAAGGACTGTCAGTAAACTAAATAAAAAGACCCTTAAAAGATACTCTTAACTATGATATGTACCACAAAACTGAAGGGAATTTACTAGATTTCATATTTCCCATTTAAGAAGGGCCTGTGCATTTGAATGTCTATAGAAAAGACTGCTAACTCCAAACGACACCCACATCAGGATGAAAAGAAGTCAACAGCAGTGGAAGACAGCTGACATAAAAATCTGGACCAGGCCCGTAAGAACCATCCAACTAATTCAGACTGCACTGTTTATCAAATGTTTGTCTTCCTATCAAAACGGAAAGTTATTGTTTTACTTCTAACCATATTTTTGACCCCAGTGTTCAGCATGAAAAAAATTCTCTAGTGAAGTTGTAACAGAGTATAAATATTCATGACATGTATCCCTGCTTGTTTTAAGTGTATTGCTAAACGTGTACAATGCTTGTGTGACAATTAAGTACAAGTGATAAACTGTATAGCCTGCAAAGCATTTTCCTATTCACATACCTGTGAGCCTGTTCATGATATCTGATGAGTTTTCCCCCAACATGGAGAACTAAGCAAAAAAAAAAAAAAAAAAAAAAGGCATAGGACCAAGGGACATAAATGGACCCAGAGCAGGCAACTGGGCGACCACTCTGGCAACGTTGGAAAAACATATTGATTATCAATCAGTGGGTCTATTTTGGGTCTATTAAACATGCATTGTACATCTGCTTTAGCCATTAAAAAAATCAAAATGAAATAACTGGTTCAGACGTCCAAAATGGAACTAGGTGGCCAGTATGGATGTGGGTTCAGACATGTTCCTACACTACTGCAAACTTGAATTCGCTAAACTTTATCAGACTTAAGAATACCATCAGCCATTTTCAAAACAATATCTAATGGCAGCTGCCAACTGCAACCTTATCCTCTCAAGGTCTTGTAACTATGAAACCTTTTTCCTACTTTAAAAATAGTAATAGCAAATGAGACAGCTCAAGCTATAGCCTCCCAGCAAAAGCCTCCTTGGTTACTAAATATCTGTAAAAAGGAAGCACTCCAAAACTTATTTTCCTGGTTGCCATCTGAAATAGGATTATTTTGAAGAATACTACAAAGGTGTATTTTAACCATTATCTGCATTGTAATATGTCTAATAATTTTCAAATGTTTGTCTAGGTGCTATGACAAAGCAATCAAACAGAGAGGTAATATTTTCTTAATACAAAATATTGATGCTAAGCTTCGAATTCGAGATTATTTCCAACTCTGTGTCCATTCCCCAAATTAGTCAGGACTATGCCCCACATCAGCAGGAAGTAACCAGAGCGGTTGTCACCCCATTCCCACAGAGAAGGGGAAAATTGAAACAGAGATGGACTGACACTGAGTTCTTCTGCCAAGTTTATGATTAACCTCTCAATCTAAAACATCCCCTTTCATGTTCTGCAGCTATTCCTTCTCAACTGAGGAATATCAAAGAAAAAGGGGGATTGAAACCATGTACAAGCACCTGTGTCCTTCTCTTTGAAGAAGAACGCTGACTCAAGAGTCAGTGATTGGGAAATGTGAAGATGTAGAAACAAACAATAGCAGATGGGCTGGGGAACTGGTAAGAATTTATAATTCTGTCAAGTAGCAGAATCACCCAAGTTAGAGTTTTCTGAAAGATATAAAGGCCTGACACGCATTCCTGAGTTCTTTGTACAGGAAGCAGTCCCCTCCAGATGAAAACTACTGACAGCAAGAACATAGACCCCAGACTGGATGAAAACCAAAGGTTAATGAAGTTTGAAATTTCACCTCGATGCCAACCAATCTGAGAATTTGCCATGAGGTGATCATGCTCTGCTTCTTAAACACTATAAAACTACTCACTACCCCTCCGGGGTGGGCCACAGACTCTTGAGGGCATTAGACTGCTGTGGCCTCCTTTGCCTGACAAAGCAATAAAAGCTACACTTTTCTACTTCACACAACACTCTGTCTCCGCCTTCCTATTCGGTACGGGTGACCAGAGGCGAAGTTTCAGCAACAATGTGATCATCTCAAGGTCCATCTGTGTTGCTGCAAGTGGCATTATTTCATTCTTTTTATGGCTGAATAATACTCCATGGTCTGTACATACCAAAACTTATTTATCCATTCATCTATGAACATAGGGTTCCTTCCGTGTCTTTGCTATTGTAAATACTGCTGCAATGGATGTTGGGGTGCATGGGTCTTTTTGAATACGGGTTTTCTCTGGATATACCACAAGGAGTGGGATTGCCAGATCATCTGGTAGCTTTTTGTAGACTTTTAAGGAACCTCCATACTGTTCTCTATAGTGGCTGTTACCAGTTGCCATTCCCACCAGTAGCTTAGGAGGGTTCCCTTTTCTCCACGCCATCTCCAGCTATTATAGTTTGTAGACTTTTGGATAATGGCCATTGTGACTGGTGCAAGGGGAGACCTCGTTGCAGTTTTGATTTGTGTTCCTCTAATAATTAGTCATGTTGAGCATCTTGGCATGTGCTTTTTTTTTTTTTAAACAGTATGGGTGAAAGTTACCTCTTGAAATTGGCTTTGTGACATTCTGCCCTGATTTGAATGTTTTTTGGATTGCTTACCACAGGACATTTCTTGTGGGCAGGTGTCACTTACAGCCCCCCAGGCCTTCTGAATATGAACATGTGCCCGTGAGCACCAGATTTAAAGTTGTTGTTTCAGGAACCAGCCACAAGGCGGCAGCATTTTCTCATACCCAGCTCTGGTTACTCCTGCAACAACCACCTTAAGAGAAAGTTGTGTTCCCCAGTTGTAACTTTGAGTGGTATGTGCTAGAACCAACACCCAAGGGAGTGTCCCTGGTGTCCAGTGGTTAAGACTCTTCACTTCCAATGCAGGGGGTGTGAGTTGGATCCCTGGTCAGGGAACTAGGATCCCACAAGCCCCAGGGTCAAAAAAAAATAAAAAAAAATTCCAGGGGATTGTGTCCTATAACCTCTTCTCTCTTACCCTTTCTTGCCCGGGTCAGAACCCAACCCTTGGAGAACCACTCTGCTGAGGGTGCTGTCCTCCGGAGGTGGGGCGACTGTGAAGAAGGAGGATGGAGGTGGGAGCCTTTCCAGCAGGAGATGTGGAGACCAGGTAACTTTTCAAAGCTCTTGCAGCCCAGAGAGTCTACCCTCCTTTAGGTGCACTGGGCTTGGTTTAGCTGTAGGAGTGCAGGCCTGGATCTGGAGATGATGGTCCCATGCACAGGGGACCAGGTACTCCTGGTCCAAGGAGGGCTCATTTCCTGGCACATCCTTCCCGGCACCAAGTCCCTTGGACAGTCCAGGCCTTGGGACCGAAGCCTACCAAGGCTCCAGAGATGTGACACCAGATTGGGTCAGCGAGGCCTGAAGTGATCATATGAGGCATTTCTTAGTTTTAGGGGTTTTTTTAATTTAATTTTTATTTTCTAGTGGAGTATAGTTGATTTACAGTGTTGTGTTTTCTTAGGTGTTTGGCAATGTGATTCAGTTATAGATAGACATATATCTGTTCTCTTTCCGATTCCTTTCCTATATAGGTTATTAAAGAGTGTTGAGTAGAGTTCCCTGTGCTATACAGAATGTCCTTGTTGATTATCTATTTTATATATATTGGGGTTTATGTGCTAATCCCAACCTCCTCATTTATCCCTTCTGCCACCTTTCCCCTTTGGTAACCGTATGTTTGTTTTCTAAGTCTGTGAGTTTGTTTCTGTTTTGTAAATGACTTCATTTGTATCAATTTTTGGTTTCCTCCTGTAAGTGATATCATGTGATCTTTGTCTTTCCCTTTCTGGCTTACTTCACTGAGTCTGATCATCTCTAGGTCCATCTGTGTTGCTGTAGGTGGCATTATTTCATTCTTCTTAATGCCTGAGTAATACTCCATTGTCTATATGTACCACATCTTCTTTATCCATTCATCTGTTGGTGAACATTTTCATTGCTTCCATGTCTTGGCTATTGTAAATCCTACTGTAGTGGACGTTGCAGTGTGTGGGTCTTTTCTAATATGGGTTTTCTCTGGATATACCCCTATGAGTGGGATTGCCGGATCATCTGGTACCTTTATTTGTAGTTTTTTAAGGAACCTCCATACTGTTCTTTATACTGGCTGTTACCAGTTTCCTTTCCAACAAGATTGTGCCAAGATTTAAAACTAGTGCTTTCAGGCACTCAGTATTCACCAGGACTACAGGGATGTAAATGACTCCTGCCCTCAAGAAATGTCCTTCTGTAGGTAATCAAAAAACAATACAGGGGCTTCCCTGGTGGCGCAGTGTTTGAGAGTCCGCCTGCCAATGCAGGAGACAGCGGTTCGTGCCCTGGTCCGGGAAGATCCCACATGAAATTTTCAAGAAGGCAATTGCAGCAGCCAAATTTTACTCACACTGTTTAAAGAAAGGTCATGAAAAGATACTCAACATCGGTAATTGTTAGAGACGTGCAAATCAAAACTACAACGAGGTATCACGTCGCAACAGGCCGCATGATTATCATAAAAATGTCTACAAACAATGCTGCAGAGGGCGTGAAGAATAGAGATCCCTCCTACACTGTTGGTGAGATTTTAAAGTGGTAACAGACACTACGGAGACCAGTATGGAGGTTCCTTAAATACTGAAAACAGAGCTACTATACGATCAAGGAATCCCACTCCTTGGCATATATCCCGAGAAAACCATAATTCAAAAACACACATGCGGGCTTCCCTGGTGGCGCAGTGGTTGAGAGTCCGCCTGCTGATGCAGGGGACATGGGTTCGTGCCCCGGTCTGGGAAGATCCCACATGCCGCGGAGCGGCTGGGCCCGTGAGCCATGGCCGCTGAGCCTGCGCGTCTGGAGACTGTGCTCCTCAATGGGAAAGGCCACAACAGTGAGAGGCCTGCGTACCACAAAAAAAAAAACAAAAACAAGAAAAGCCATACATGCACCCCAAGTTTCACTGCAGCACTATTTACAATAGCCAAGACATGGAAGCAACCAAATTGTCCATAGTCAGATGAATGGATAAAGAAGAAGTGGTAGATAGAAACAATGGGATATTAGTCATGAAAAGGATGAAATAATGCCACTTGCAGCCACATGGATGGACCCAGAGGTGATCACACTAAGTGAAGTAAGTCTGTTGCAACAAAAATAGAAATGAGGTTTTTCCTCTCCTGTTAACAAGGAAAAGAAAGGGAACAGTGAACAGGCTAGAGGAGAAACATAAACTGGCCTGAAAGAGGTAATCAATCCTAGTTTCACTATAACTATCACTTATCTGTAGTGTCTGTAACTAGATTTGGTTTTCACAAAGCTAACCTCTAACACTCTCTGACACTATGTGAATTACATCCTGCACCTATCACTCCTTAACTCTGTTTGAATTATATCCTGCCCCTAACATACTCTGTGTTTACACTCCCTGCACTCCCCTGTAGCAAATCACCCCTTGGAGCATTCTGCATTTCAGGAAGGAGGTTGCAGGCCATTAAGTTAAGAGACGAACGGACCCAATTACCGGGTTGCCTGACGCTAGCTGTGACTGTTCTGAAATGATGCAGAAAGAAGAAAAATGCGAGACCTTCACCACTTTGATCCTTATCACCTACCCCGGACTTCGAGCCTCACCTATAGGACTTCCCCTGATCCCTCAGGGAAGGAGGTCACAGTTCTTGAGGTGTTAGTGTGCTGTATTTTCCCCTTTCCCTGTCAAAGATAAAGCTATCTTTCTTTCTCTCCAAAACTCTGTCTCCATGTTTCTGTTCGGCATGGGTGCACAGACAGCCAAGATTTTGGCATCAAATCCGAGAGAGGAAGATAAATATATGATATCACTTACAGGTGGAATCTAAAAATTGATACCAAGGAAGTAATTTACAAAAGAAACAGACTCACAGACTTAGAAAACACACTTATGTTTACCACAGGGGAAAGGTAGGGGAAAGGGATAAATTAGAGGTTGGGATTAACATATGTACACGAATATGTATAAAACAGATAATCAACAAGGACCTACTGTATAGCATAGGAAATTCTACTCAACACTCTGTAATAACCTATATGGGAACAGGATCCAAAAAAGAACAAATATATGTCTACGTATAACTGAATCAAGTTGCCGAACACCTGAGAAAACGCAACACTGTAAATCAACTATACTCCACTAGAAAATAAAAATTAAATACAAAAAAACCCTAAAAGAAATGCCTCATATGATCACTTCAGGCCTCGCTGACCCAAGCTGATGTCACATCTCTGGAATCTCGGCAGGCTTTGATCCCAAGGCCTGGACTGTCCAGGGACTCGGGGCTGGGAAGGATGTGCCAGGAAATGAGCCTTCCTTGGACCAGGAGTGCCTGGTTTCCTGTGCATGGAACCACCATCTCCAGATCCAGGCCTGCACTCCTACAGCTAAACCAAGCCCAGTGCACCTAAAGGAGGGTAGACTCTCTGGGCTGCAAGAGCTTTGAAAAGTTACCTGGTCTCCACGTCTCCTGCTGGGAAGGTTCCCACCTCCATCCTCCTCCTTTACAGTCGCCCCAGCTCCAGAGGACAGCACCCTCAGTAGAGCGATTTGCAGGGGTTGGCATTTGTCCCAGGGGTGAAGGGTAAGGGGGAAGAAGTAATGAGACAGCATCACTTGCATGTTTCTTTTGGCACATTCACTCCAATTTACAACCCAGAAACACGACTTTCACTAAGGCTTTGGTTGCCTGAGTTCCCAGAGTGGGGCATGAAGAAATCCTGCTGCCTTGTGGCCATTTCCCGTAACAGCAACATTAAAACCGGTGGTCTTGGGCACTTAATAGTCACAAGGCCTGTGGGGCTGTAAATAACATCTGTCCTCTAGAAGTATCCAGGGGTAGGATGGGATCAAGATGGCAGGGGAGTAGGACATGATGCTCAGCAGAGCTCAGCTTCTCCCCAAAGATACATCAAACATACATCCATGTGTGAAACAACTCCCAGAGAACATCTACTTGAACAGTATCAGAAGATCTCAGACTTCCAAAAGGGCAAGAAAATCTCCAGGTAACAGGGTAGGGTAGAAGAGCGAGACAGAGACAGAGAGAGACAGAGACAGAGACAGAGAGAGACAGAGACAGAGAGAGAGGGAGAAGGAAAATCAGGACAGGACCTGTGCCTCCTGGAGGGAGCTGTGAAAGTGGAAAGGTTTCCACACACTGGGAAGTCCCCTCACTGGCAGGGACAGAGGGGGAGTTTTTGCCTCAGAGCAGAGTGCAGCAGCAGGTGTTTGGAGCACAAAGCAGAGAGAGACCTGCACACATGTTCACTACTGCCTGGCTCTCCACAGCCTGAGACACTTGTCTGCTTGCCCACTGGGACGGGTGGGGGCTGGGTGCTGAGGCTCGAGCTTCAGACGTCAGACCCGGAGGAGAGGACGGGTTGGCTGCGTGGAGACAGCCTGAGGGGGCTAGGGTGCAGTGTGCCACGACTGAGGGAGTTGGGGAAGAAGCCTGGGCCCATCAGAGAGGCAAGGCACCATTGTCAGGGGTAGGGGCACACGAGGAGAGGGGTGGGCCCGCCATAGGAGCTCCTTCTCTGCCCACTCACAGGCAGCAGGGCACTGCCTACGGCCTCTTGAGCTCCAGTGGGGGGCATGAGCTGCCATCTTGGACTCCAGAACGGGCCTGGACTGCTGCCACCACCGCCATGGAGGGTCCTGTGAGTGGGTGCAGGTCACTGCCCTCACCCGCCCAGGAGCCTGTTCAGCCCACTGCCAAGGATCCCACGATCTGGGGCCAACTTTCCCAGGAGTGTGCATGGTCCACCACCACTGCTGATGGCCATGAAACCTGGCGCCGACCACTGCCCCCACATCCAAGAGGCCGCACGACCCACCTCCACCACCTAGGGCCCCAAGATCCAGGGTGATCTTCCCCAGGGGCCTGCAACCCACCGCTGCTGCTGCAGAGGGACCCGTGACTAGGAGCCAGCCACTGCCCCTGCCTTCCTGGGAGTCTGTGCAAGCCATGCACCTGCACACCTGCACACCCCCTCTCAAGGGGGTAGCAGCCAGCACACACTGAGGTAAGTGACAGCAAGCATCCAAACCAAAAGCAGCCCTCCTGCCAAAAAACTGTTAAACCCACACAAGCTACACAGGGACGCCCCTGCATATAAACAGCCCTCCAAGACTACAATAGATACTTGTTTTCCTAAACTCACAGACTAAGAGAAATAGAACCACAGAACCAAAATAAAGAAGCAGAGGATCCACTCTCAGCTAAAAAAACCAAGAAAATTCCCCTGAAGGAACAAACAATGAAACAGACCTCTTCAGTCTAATAGACACTGATTTCAAAAGAGAGGTAATGAAAATACTGAAGGAATTAAGAAAGGCTATCGACAGAAATTCAGATTACTGTAAAAAGGAACTAGAAACTATAAGGAGGAGCCAAGAAAAATTAGAAAATTCATTTCCCGAGATGAAAGCTGAGCTCAAGGCAGTGAATAGCAGAATGAATAATGTGGAAGAAAGAATAAGTGATCTGGAACATAGAATAATGGAAATTACCCAATCAGAAGAGCAGACAAAAAGCCAAAGGAAAAAAAATAGCAATATAAGAGACCTATGGGATAATATAAAGCAGGCCAATCTACATGTTATAGGGATTCCAGATGGAGAAGAAAGAGAAAAGGGGATTGAAGATGTATTTGAAGAAATTATGGCTGAAAAGTTCCCAAACCTAAAGAAGGAAACAGATATCCAGATACAGGAAGCACAGAGGGTCCCAGACAAGATGAACCCAAACAGACCTACACCAAGATATATTATAATAAAAATGGCAAAAGTTAAAGAGAGGATTCTAAAGTCAGCAAGAGAAAAGCAAAGAGTTCTTTACAAGGGAACCCCCATGAGTCTATCAGCTGATTTCTCTACAGAAACACTGCAGGCAAGAAGGGAGTGACAAAATATATTCTAAGTCTTGAAAGAGAAAAATATGCAATCTAGAATACCCAGCAAGATTTTCATTTGGAATAGCAGGAGAAATAAAGAATTTCTCAAACAAGCAAAAACTAAAAGAATACAGCAATACTAACCCTATCCTAAAAGAAATACTGAAAGGTCATTTCTAAATAGAAAAGATGCAAGAAGAAATAGGAAGGAGAAAACCACAATTGGAAAGTAAATCATTTAAATTAGCCAGTATACAGATCAAAAAGAAAAACAAAACAACAAAACCTATTTGTGAAAGCAATGATAAACACAAGGAACAGCAAAAGGATAAACATGAAGATGTAAAAAGGGACATCAAAATCATAAAATGTGGGGAAGGAGAATAAGAAAATGCTGATTCTTTTTTTTTTTAAGAATGTGTTTAAGCCTATATGACTGCCAGTCTAAAGCAAGCATATATAGCAAGGGTTAACAATACTTGAAAAACAGGGCAACCACAAATCAAGAACATACAGTAGATTCACAAAAACCAAAAAGAAGAGAACACAAGCATAAAATAAAAGGAAATCATCAAACCACAAAAAAAAAACAGAAAAAGGAATGAAGAAGAAACAAAGAATCAACTGGAAAACAAGGTTTGAAATGGCAATAAATACATATGTATCAATAATTACCTTAAATGTTAATGGAGGGCTTCTCTGCTGTGCAGTTGTTGAGAATCCGCCTGCCAATGCAGCGTACACAGATTTGAGCCCTGGTCCAGGAAGATCCCACATGCTGCGGAACAACTAAGCCTGTATGGCACAACTACTGAAGCCCATGCGCCTAGAGCCCATGCTCCGCAACAAGAGAAGCCACCGCAATGAGAAGCCCATGCACTGCAATGAAGAGCAGCCCCCGCTCGCTGCAACTAGAAGAAAACCCATGCACAGCAACAAAGACCCAACACAGCCAAAAATAAATAAATAAAAACATTTAAAAAACATTAAGGAAATCTGAATAAAGTATGAACTTTAAAAAAAAATGTCAACAGACTGAGTGCTCCAATCAAAGACACAGAGTGGCAGACTGGATAAAAAAAAAAAACGAGCTTACAGTATGCTGCCTACAAGAGACCCACCTTAGGGCAAAGGACACACATAGATTGAAAGTGAGGGGATGGAAAAAGGTATTTCATGCAAACAGAAATGACAAGAAAGCAGGAGCTGCAAGACTCGTATTAGACAAAATAGACTTTAAAGCAAAGGCTATAAAGAAAGATAAAGAAGGACACTATATAATGATAAAAGGATCAATACAAGAAGAGGATTTTATACTCGTCAACATACATGCACCTAATATAGGAGCACCCAAATACATAAAATAAATACTAACAGACATAAAAGGAGAAATTGACAGGAATACAATAATAGTAGATTTTAACACCCCACTCACATCAATGGACAGATCTTCTAGAGAGAAAATCAATAAGGAAACAGAGATCCTAAATGATACAATAGAATAGTTAGACTTAATTGATATTTTCAGGACATTACATCAAAAAAAAATCAGACTACACATTATTTTCAAGTGCACATAGAACATTCTCTAGAATTGACCACATACTATGGCATAAAACTAACTTCAACAAATTTAAGAGTATAGGAATTATTTCAAGCATCTTCTTTGACCACAGTGGCATGAAACTAGAAATCAACCACAGGAAAAGAAATGAGAAAAAACCAATTACATGGAGACTAAGTAACATGCTACTAAAAAACCAACTGGTCAATGACAAAATCAAAAAGGAAATTTAAAAAATACCTTGAGACAAACGACAGTGAAAACACAACCATACAAAATCTATGGGACGCAGCAAAAGCAGTTCTTAGAGGGAAGTTCATAGCAATACAGGCCTTCGTCAAAAAAACAAGAAAAATCTCAAGTAAACAACCTAACCTACCACCTAAAAGAATTAGAAAAAGAATAACAATACCTAAGGTCAGCAGAAAGAAGGAAATAATAAAGATCAGGGTGGAGATAAATAAAATAAATATTTAAAAAACAACAGAAAAAATCAACAAAACCAAGAGCTGGTTCTTTGAAAGGGTAAACAAAATTGACAAACCTCTGGCTAGGCTCACCAAGAAGAAAAGAGAGAGAACACAAATAAACAAAATAAATGAAAAAGAGGTGACAGTTTGCACATGGAAAATAAAGTGAGCACTTCAACCACGTGTGGCGCATGACTCAAACTCACTCCCTGCCCATGTGGAACATACCAGAGGCAGAGCCTCCAAGGCACACAGACCCACCTGTGGCTCTGGGAGGTTGCATCCCCTCCCACTCCCTACCTGTAGGTCCTTCCTGGCCGGCAGGGCTGATGCTGTAGAGCAGGTGGCGCTCATTCCAGGCTGATGGGCGCACATGGAACCCATGTTTCACAGTCAGTTTTTGTGCTTGATTTTGAGAATGGAATTATGGGGATTTTTTTTTTTAATGTATCTTAACTGACGTCTGTCAGTGTTTACGGTGCTGCCTCCAGGCTTTTAGATCCCTAGTTAGCTGGACAGGGAGGCATTTTGGTCACCAGTTCACTCTTGTGCTTTGATGTTTTCCTGTCTTTCTATCCCCCTCTGTTCCCAAGAGCAAAGATTAATTTAAAGGCAAAGACGGAGTCACTGTAAACTAACCTGTCCTCACTTACACCTTCCTTTTCTTTTCCAGTGCAGAAATTAAAATAAGTATAAAGCAAAAAAATAACCCCATAAAAACAAAACAAACCACTGTGCTTCCTTGGTGGTGCAGTGGTTAAGAATCCACCTGCCAATGCAGGGGACACGGGTTCAATCCCTAGTCCAGGAAGATCCCACATGCTGCAGAGCAACTAAGCCCGTGCACCACAACTACTGAGCCTGCACTCTAGAGCCCACGAGCCACGACTGCTGAGCCTGACTGCCACAACTACTGAAGCCAGTGTGCCTAGAGCCCATGCTCCACAACAAGAGAAGCCACCACAATGAGAAGCCCATGCACCCCAACAAAGAGTAGCCCCCACTCGCTGCAACTAGAGAAAGCCCGCATGCAGCAATGAAGACCCAATGTAGCCAAAAATAAATTAATTAAATTTAAAAAGAAAAGAACATTACAGGCCAATATCTTTGATGAATATAGATGGAAAAATTCTCAACAAAATATTAGCAAACTGAATCCAACAACACATAAAAAAGATCATACACCACGACCAAGTGAGATTCATCCCAGGTTCACTAGGATGGTTCAACATACACAAATCAATGTAATACACCACATTAACAAAAGAAAAGTCAAAAACCACATTATCATCTCAATAGATACAGAAAAAGCACTTGACAAAATTCAACATCCATTCATGATAAAAACCCTTACCAAAGTGGGAATAGAGTGAACATATCTCAACATAATAAAAGCCATGTGTGACAAACCCACAGCCAATATCATACTGAACAGTGAAAAGCTGAAAGCCTTCCCCCTGAAATCTGGAACAAGACAAGGATGCCCACTCTCACCACTTCTCTTCAACATAGTACTGGAAGTTCTAGCCACAGCAATCAGACAAGAGAAATAAATAAAAGGTATCCAAATTGGAAGGAAAGAGGTAAAACCATCACTATATACAGATGACATGATACTATACACAGAAAACCCTAAGGACTCCACACAAAAGCTACTAAATCTAATAAATTAATTCAGCAAAGTAGAAGGATACAACATTAACATTTGGAAATCATTTGCATTCCTTTACACTAACAATGAAATATCAGAAAGGGAATGTAAAAAAATAATACCTTCTAAAATCGCACCAAAAACCCCCCCACAAAACCTAGGAATAAACCTGACCAAGGAGGTGAAAGACTTATATGCTGAGAACTATAAAACGTTAATAAAGAATATTAAAGAGGATTCAAAGAAATGGAAAGATAATCCCATGCTCTTGGATTAGAAGATGTATAAAGACGACGTGGTATGTATACACAACAGACTATTACTCAGCCATTAAAAAAGAATCAAATTCTGCCACTTGCAGCAACATGGATGGACCTAGAATGTATTATATAGTACCTTAGTGAAATAAGTTAGAGAAAGAAAAATATGTTCTCACACGTGGAACCTAAAAAATGCAAGAAAGGAATGTATGTAACAAAATAGCTATAGACTCACAGAGAACAAATTAGTGGTTACTGGTGGGGAGAGGGAAGCGGAGAGGGAGAGAGAGTAGTTTGTTTCTCTTAATCCAATACCCCTATGTAGAAAATAAACAAGGATATATTGTACAACACAGGAAAATATAGCCATTATTTTGCAATAACTTCAAGTGGAGCATAACCTATAAAAATATTAAATCAATGTTGTACCCTGAGACTAATGTAATATTGTAAATCAACTGTACTCCAGTGGCAGTGACATAAAGCTGCAGATCGCACAGCCATGGGGAGAGGGCTCAGGTTTCAGGCCTGCTTCCCTTGTCATGCAGTCCCCAGGGATCAGATCTGATTTCAGACCCACCTCCAAGGGTGGGCAACTTGCTGGCGCCTGTGCACTCCCAGAGCTCATAGACGTGGCACCAAGAAGGAGGCTGCTATGGTGGTCCTGCTCCTCCCTTCACCTGCCCCTCAACAATGGCACTTTGCTTCTGTGGCTGGCCTGGGCTTCTTCCGCACACGCCCCCGCTTGGGCAGTTACTATACTCCAGCTCCTTCAGGCTGTCTCCCTGCAGCCAACCCCAGGCCTCTCCCCTGGTCTGTCCTCTGAAGCCCAAGTTTCAGCACCCAGCCCCCGCACATACCAGCAGGCATGATTCTTGGGCTGAGAACTGCACAAAGCAGCACAGATCCTCTGTGCAGGTCTCTGTTTTGTCTGCTGCAAACTGGCTGCTGCGCCCTCCTCTAAGTCTCTGCAGCTCCCTTTCTGTCCCAGGTGATCTCCGCACCAGTGAAGGGGCTTCCCAGGGTGAGGGAACATTTCCTCTTTCACAGCTCCCTCCCAGGGGTGCAGGTCCTGTTTTCTTCCTTTCTTTTTTCTTTTATCCTATCTCATTATGTGGAGATCTTTCTTGCACTTCTGGATGTCTGAGATCTTCTGCTAGTGTTCAGTAGGTATTGTGTGAGGGTTGTTCCACATGTAGATGTATTTTTGATGTATTCAATATTTGCAGGACAAGGTGAACTCCACGTCCTTCTATTCCACCATCTTGATTCAATCCCTGTATGATTTTTTTGCCCTTTTTCTTCTACTACAGGGAATCAAATGATCAGTGCCTGAAGAAGACTGACTAGAGGCCCAAGGACACAGCAAATAACAAGGTCATCACACAAACATCAGCCCCACAGCACCCCTAAAGCCCAGAACCTAACGAAGCAAAAGAGGGGACAAACTGCCTTAAAAAGGACCTTAAGTCATGTATACTCCCTGCAAGAGTGTATCAGAGGGCTTGTTTCCACTGATATTGACAAGCGGCGCTACAAAGGCAGTTTGAAGTTTCCAATATAATAGGGAAAAAACCGTTACATTGGCACTGTAATGTATTTTCCCCGACTATCTTTGAGGTTGGGTGCCTCTTCATATGTAACATGATCATTTTTATTTCTCTTTCAGTGAAATTTAATTTCATAGGTTCCAAATATTTTTATTTGGTCACTTCTATTTTTGTCTTGAGAGGCCGTTCAAATATACTTTATATTTGTGGTGTCTTCTCCCACAGCATCCTTCCAAGCCAATGACTGTCCACCCAGTCACTAAAAAATTTGTCAAGGAACTTGTTTTCACACGTCATCCACCACTCAAGACACCTGATATGAGGGCCATCTGCCTTGAACAGCCTTACATCAAGAACTCTGTACTGAGCTCTTTGCTCTCAAGTTGTGGACCAGATAAAGGAGAGGATGAGGGTATCATTATTACCTCACAACCTGCACCCAAGCACATTGGTCAGTGCTCAACCATCATTGCCAAGGTGACAGACAATAGGCCTGGGATCTTCTCCTATGATGTCCCCAGCTTGCCACCAAGACATCTGGTCTGGACCATGTCATCAACCACAAGGCACAACTCAAGTGTCCTGAAGTAGCCTCAGTGTGTGGACCAGAGCCTGTCAAACATAAAGGTGACCAGGACTCCAAACTCAGGTCCCAGGCAAGAGATCTTCCCAGGTCTCCATCCAGTTTTGCTAGAACCTCCCCCCTCCAGCCTACCCCCTGCTCTATCCCCAATAAAGTAAGACTCAGGTCCTTATTTTCCTCTGACGTTACTCAGAGACCTGATCTGTGGAATTGTCCATAGTCTTCATCCTCTTCCCAGTACAACTGGACTTGGATACACACAGGCACATCAAACGACCATAAGGCCACCTGCCCCAGTGCTAAGCACTGACTCCCAGCCTCTACCCAACTCACCTCACCCAATCCAGGCCTGCACTGTCCCCCAACCCCCACCATCTATGCACGTTCCAGACCAACCCCCCAGAAGTGTCTTCATGATGGGACAAGGGATGGGAGAAGGGCTCCAGGTTCAGAACAACTTTCATTTCATCCTCCTGAGAAGCCTGCTCCTACAAGTCAGATGTTTCACATCTTAGAGGCATCTGGGTGATCCTACCCCATGTCCCAGTCCATGTTCTCCATGAGGACTTTCTGGTCTCCTCCTCTGAGGAGAGTGATCCGCCCCACCCCAAGGCACGGAAGACAGCCTCCAGGCTAACGTGTCTTAGAGGGGACTACTGCAGTAAAAGAAAGAAGAAAAGAGCAGAATTTGTCTCATGAATTAGCACTTCCCCAGGTGTGGTTTATGTACAAATTTCAGAACACCAAATACCATTGAGAGTTTCACAGCCCATTTCATGTAATGTTATGAATGATGTAAATTTAACTTATGTTTTAAATGGAAGTTACCAAACTGTCATATAAAGTATTTAGTAAATTAGAAAAATTGTTTGCTAATCCTTTTACAATATATGTCAAGTCATTATGCTGTGCACCTCCAATTTCTATAGTACTGTATGTAGAAATTGCATCTCAATAAAACTGAAAGAAAAATAAAGGAAAATATTAGCAAGTTAATAAGAAACTGAGTCAACACACTGGAAAATATTAAGCTATAATGCCAGTAGGAAGCAATTGATTAGCATTTATTTGTATTCAGTGTGCAGGTAACTGGAATTTGGGAAACTCTGGATAAAATAGACACCTATGATTTTTAAGCTGAGTGTTTCCTGAAACTAGAATTTTTCTCTCTGAAGGAGTGCTACTGAAAACCATAATGGAGGATACTTCCTTCATCTTATAAATTTTGGTTATTAAAAATCACTGGAAATTGTATTTGGTTAGTTTCTTCATGATAATGAGATCCTCCCAATATGATATATTGTACAGATATTTTCACTTCCAGTCATCTCTTGTAAGGTTTATTGTTTTGTTATTTTGTCAGCAAGTTTTATTTACTTCAGTGTAAAAGAGGCCCTTAGTAGTCTCAGTGTACTGTAGTCTGTGTCCCTGAATTGTGTTCAGATTTCAGACTTCTGGGCATAACCCAGGCCTCTGAAACAGAAACTGCCTTACATTTTTTTTTTTTTTTTTACTACGTAGGGCAAGTGTACTTATTCTCAATTTGGCAGCAAATTTGAATAACATGGTGATATTTTAAAAATACTGATGCCCAGAAATACTAATTTACTGAATGCTTTTAAGTGCTGGGGATGGGAATTTTTAAATGTTTTCCAAGTAATAATGATGTGAGGCAAAGTCTGAGAACTCCTATAGATGAAGAGGTAACAGTTCCCTGACTTGTTCTGGTCTTTTTCCAGCGTGGGAAGAAACTCTGACCTGGGTCAAGAAAGTGTGGGTGGTTTTATAGAGAATGGGATTCTACTAGGAGGGGCAAAGAACCTAATCATTTTTCCACGTAAGAATCTGTCTCATGGAAGCTTCTCTCTCTCTCTCGCTAGGACTTCTTCCCTTAATGAGGAAGACTCCTGGTTGAGGCCTCAAGACCAATGAAAAGATAAAAGCAAAGTAAAGGAAGCTCAGGTTGAGTTACTCAATTTGACTTGAATATATTCCAGTGAGGAGTTCCATGAGCATTACGGTTGAATAAGATGTGCCTTCTCATGACCCCCTTCAACAACTTGGCTTCATTCACAGACAAAAGTGTCTTTGTGGGAGCTGTGGGTTCCAGCACCACACACCAAGGGGCCCAGGAGGAGTCTCACCCACCCGTGCACAGAGTAACAGGCATAGAGACCTCAGTCCCAGCTCTGGACTTTGCAGTCATCTGTTAACTGGCTCCTCTTGGCTATAGTCCAGGGGCACCTGGAAAATACTATTTTAAGCCATCACTCATGAACAAAAGAGCCTTTGTGGACAGCCAGGTTTCTAGTAGAGAAGTACTAGCAAAACGTTGGAGAGAAAAAAATAGTATGACTTTGGATGCATTGGACCAAGTAAAGGGAATAGTTTCACTTTACCGACATCACGCCTCCCCCAAGATTGTACAATTTAGGGCCAAGAGATATCTTCCTGGCCCATGATTTCTCCTGCAGGGGCAAGTGGAAGCATGTGAATGAGCATGTAGCTTCTCCAACTGTGTAAGATGCTGCCCGAAAGGCCCGTTGTCTTCTTGCTCCATCCAGAGTGCTGAATTATGAGTTAGTTGTATGACTGGGGGTTGGGAAAAGGTAGCAGATAGGATTCTGGTAAGGCATTAATGTGGTGCAGATTATACTAGCTGTATTCCAGAGTCCATCAAGAAGCCCATCCACTGGGCTTCCCTGGTGGTCCAATGTCTAAGACTCAGTGCTCCCAATGCAGGGGGCCCGGGTTCGATCCCTCACCAGGGAACTAGATCCCACATGCCGCAACTAAAGATGCCACATGCCGCAACTAAAAAGATCTCGCATGCCGCAACTAAAAAGATCCGCATGCTGCAACTAAAAATATCCCACATGCTGCAGTGAAGATCTGTGTGCCGCAATTAAGACCTGGGGCAGATAGATAGATAAATAAATGTTAAAAAAAAAAAAAAGAAGCCCATCCATGAGCCAGTAGGGATGCCTCACCCATAGATCCTCCCAACTGGCCAATGGGCACCCTTGGTGCTCTCCACACCTCACCAACACAAACCCTCATGCTGTGGTCAGTTCACCATGTGTGCTCCCAACCAAGGCACTGAGGGCAAGCTTTGGCAGACAGCTTGAGAACACACACAGAGATTGGCTCACATCTGCAGGACAGAGACAGACCATAAATTTCTGCATTAGCATCACCCTTAGGAGAAGAAAAGAGGGGCTGTCAGCACCCAGTCTATTGTGTTGCAAGATCAACAGATGGCACATAAGCTTATGAATTCTGCCAAAAGATGTGATAAGAAGCATGAAACAGGTTTATCCATAAAGGTCTGAAAAAGCCTCAGAATCTCTAATTCTACAGGGCTGACAGAAGGTGTTTCTCTCCTGAAAACAAGTAGTAAATACTGGAGCAGGTGGCTGCTACTTCAGAATTGAAAGCAGCACAAAACCCCAGGGACATTAAAAAAAATCAAAGTAATCTAACACTACTAAAGGATTGCAAAAGTCTGCCAGTTACCAATCCCAAAGACTTAGAAATCTGCAATCTACCTAATAAATAATTTTAAAATACTGTTATAAGAAACCTCAGTGAGCTATAAGGAAAGAAAAAAAAGACAATTCAATGAAATCAGAAAAAACATGAAGAAAAGAAAAATACAATGGACATAAATTGTAAATAAGAACCAAAAAACGTTCTGGAGCTGAATTTTAAAAATGCAACAGAAAAATCTATAGCTACAATAGCATTTTAACAAATATGTGGATAAAATGAAGTATATTGTGACATAAAAATATAAAAAGAGAAGGATAAAAGAATGGAATATTTGGACTCTGGGAGGGCTCATGCCAAGGAGTACTTCCCAGAACTTCTGCTGCCAGTGTCTTTGTCCTCATGGTGAGCCACAGCCACCCCCGCCTCTGCAGGAGACCCTCCAACACTGGCAGGGGATAAAATCCAGACTGCTTAGTCTGGCCTTCAAGTCTCTGTCTTTCATGAATTCAAGAACTTAACAATCATCGAATCCTCACGTGTGAGAGGTTAGAAAAGAATTCCTAGGTCTCAGAGAGCAGAAGCAAGAAGAACTACAATCCTGCAGCCTGTGGAACAAAAACCACATTCACAGGAAGATAGATAAGATGAAAAGGCAGAGGGCTATGTACCAGATGAAGGAACAAGATAAAACCCCCCAAAAACAACTAAATGGAGATAGGCAAACTTCCAGAAAAAGAATTCAGAATAATGATAGCGAAGATGATCCAGGACCTCGGAAAAAGAATGGGGGCAAAGACTGAGAAGATGCAAGAAATGTTTAAACAGTAAACTGTAAGACACTGATGAAAGAAATTAAAGGTTATACCAAAAGATGGAGAGATATACCATGTTCTTGGATTGGAAGAATCAATATTGTGAAAAGGACTATACTACCCAAAGCAATCTACAGATTCAATGCAATCCCTATCAAATGACCAATGGCCTAGGGCTTCTCTGGTGGCACAGTGGTTGAGAGTCTGCCTGCCGATGCAGGGGACATGGGTTCGTGCCCCGGTCTGGGAAGATCTCACATGCCGCGGAGAAAACTCTTAGAGGAAAACATAGGAAGAACACCCTTTGACATAAATCACAGCAACATCTTTTTGACCCACCTCCTAGAGTAATGGAAATAAAAACAAAAATAAACAAATGGGACCTAATGAAACTTAAAAGCTTTTGCAAAGCAAACTATAAACAAGACAAAAAGACAACCCTCAAAATGCAAGAAAATATTTGCAAATGAATCAATGGGCAAAGGATTAATCTCCAAAATATATAAACAGCTCATGCAGCTCAATATTAAAAAAACAAACAACCCAATACAAAAATGGGCAGAAGACCTAAATAGACATTTCTCCAAAGAAGACATACAGATGACCAAGAAGCACATGAAAAGCTGCTCAACATCACTAATTATTAGAGAAATGCAAATCAAAACTACAATGAGGTATCACCTCACACTAGTTAGAATGGGCTTCATCAGAAAATCTACAAACAACAAATGCTGGAGAGGGTGTGGAGAAAAGGAACCCTCTTGCACTGTTGGTGGGAATGTAAATTGATACAGCCACTATGGAGAACAGTATGGAGGTTCCTTAAAGAACTAAAAATAGAATTACCATATGACCCAGCAATCCCACTACTGGGCATATACCCAGAGAAAACCATAATTCAAAAAGACACATGCACCCCAATGTTCATTGCAGCACTATTTACAATAGCCAGGTCATGGAATCAACCTAAATGCCCATCGACAGAGAAATAGATAAAAAAGATGTGGCACATGTATACAATGGAATATTACTCAACCATAAAAAGGAATGAAATTGGATCACTTGTAGAGACATGGATCGATCTAGAGACTGTCATACAGAGTGAAGTAAGTCAGAAAGAGAAAAACAAATATTATATATTAACACATATATGTGGAACCTAGAAAAATGGTACAGATGAACCGGTTTGCAGGGCAGAAATTGAGACAAGATGTAGAGAACAAACGTATGGATGTCAAGGGGGGAAAGCAGCACGGGGTGGGGGGAGGTGGTGTGATGAATTGGGAGATTGGGATTGACATGTATACACTGATGTGTATAAAACGGATGACAATAACAACCTGCTGTATTAAAAATATATAAAATTAAAAATACTAAAAAAAGAATGGAACATTTATAGGCATACAAAGATAAGTTTCTATCAGAATAAAATGGACTGTTTTAAAGATGAGATGTTTTATGTATGCTTCATGGTAACCACAAAGCAAAAATCTTTAGAAGAATCACAAACATTAAGAAAGGAAACAGGGCTTCCCTGGTGGCGCAGTGGTTGAGAGTTTGCCTGCCAATGCACGGGACACGGGTTCGTGCCCCGGCCTGGGAAGTTCCCACATGACGTGGAGCAGCTGGGCCTGTGAGCCATGGCCACTGAGCCTGCGCGTCCGGAGCCTATGCTCCGCAACGGGAGAGGCCACAACAGTGAGAGGCCCGCGTACCGAAAAAAAAAAAAAAAAGAAAAAAAAAGAAAGGAAACAGAGCATACCAACATGGTAAACCACCAATTTAAAAACGTAGACAGATACAGAGGGGAAAACGAAACAATGGAAATACAAAACAATCAGAAAGCAATTAATAAGATGGGAATAATAAGTCCTTGCATCTCAAAACAAATGAAAATGGAAACACAACATACCAAAACCTATGGGATGCTGCAAAAGCAGTTGAGAGGAAAGTTGATAGCAATAAGTGCACAGCACAAAAAATTAGAAAGCTCTCAAACAATCTAACTCTACACCTCAAGGAACAAGAAAAAAAAAGAAATTTATTCCAAAGTTGGCAGAGGGAAGGATATAATAAAGACTAGAGTGGAAATAAATAAAACATATACAAGAAAATCAATAGAAAAGAGCAACAAACTAAAAGCTGGATTTTCAAAAAATTCACAAACTTTTAGCTAGACTAGGAAAATAGAAGACTCAAATAAAATTAGAAATGTAAGAGGAGACACTACAACTGATACTACAGAAATACACAGGATCATAAGAGACCACTGTGAACAATTACATGGCAACAAATTAGATACTCAGGAGGAAAATGATATTTTCTAGAAACTCACTTTCTACAAAGACCAAATCAGGAAGAAATAGAAAATCTGAACAGACCAATAACAAGGGATTGAATTAGTAATCAAAAAACTCCCAACACAGAAAACTCAAGGACGAGGTGACTTTATTGGTGAATTCTACCAAACCTATGAAGAAGAATTAACACCAATAATTCTCAAACTCTTCCCAAAAATTGAAGAGAAAGGAGTACTTCAAAACTAGTTCTACGAGGCCAGCATTTCCCTGACAGCAAAGCCAGATAAAGACTCTACAAGAAAAGAAAACTAGAGGCCAATAAAACTGATTAATATAGATGCAAAAATGCTGAACAAAACATTAGCAAATCAAATTCAACAATACATTAAAAGTATTATACACTGGAACCAAGTGGGATTTATCACTGGGATTGTAAGAATGGTTCAACATACACAAATATGTGGGATACACCAGATTAACAGAGTCAAAATAAAAATCACATGATAATTTCAATATATGCAAAAAAAAGCACTGGATAAAATGCAATTCTTTTATGATTAAAACTTCTGAACAGATTGAGTATAGGAGGAACATACCTCCACATAGTTAAGGCTCTATGTAACAAACCCAGCTAACATCATACTTGATGGTAAAAAGGCAAAAGCCATCACTTCATCCCTCCTATTCAATGTAGTACTGGAAGTATTAGCTGGAGCGATTAGGCAAGACAAAGAAAGGCATCCAGGGCTTCCCTGGTGGTGCAGTGGTTGAGAGTCCGCCTGCCAACGCAGGGGACACGGGTTCGTGCCCCCGTCCGGGAGGATCCCGCATGCCGCGGAGCGGCTGGGCCCGTGACCCATGGCCGCTGAGCCTGCGTGTCCAGAGCCTGTGCTCCGCGACGGGAGAGGCCACAATGGTGGGAGGCCCGCGTGCCAGAAAAAAAAAAAAGAAAAAAAAGAAAGGCATCCAAGTCAGGAAGAAAGAAGTAAAATGGTCATTATTTGAAGATGGTATGATTTTGTATATAAAAATCCCAAGCAATCCCAAAAAGTTGTAACTCATCAACAAAATAGGTTAAATTGCAGTATATAAAATCAACATACATCATCAGTTATATTTCTATATACAAGTAGTAAAACATCTGAAAAAATAATCTAATTTACAACAGCATCAAAAATAATAAGATACTTAGGAATAAATTAAATTTAACAAAGTTGGTGAAAAGTCTCTACATTGAACACTATAAGACATTAATAAAATAAACTGAAGATACTAACAAATGGGCAGATACTCTATGTTCATAGATTGGAGAAATTTCTAAGATTAAAAAGTCCTAAACTCAATGCCCACCATCTACAGATTCAAAGAAATCTCTCTCAAAAATCCAATGGCATTCTCCACAAAAAAAGAAAAATCAATTCTAAACTTCCTATGGAACCAGAAAAGAACTGAATAGCCAAAACAATCCTGAGAAAGAAGAACAAAATCAGAGACATCACAAGCTCCTAATTCAAACTCTACTACAATCTATATTAATTAAAACAGTATGGTGCTGGCATCAAAATACACACCCCGACCAATGGGACAGAATAGAGAGCCCAGAATTAAAACCTTACATAAAAGGCTAATTTTTTTTTTTTTGCCGTATGCAGGCCTCTCACTGTTGTGGCCTCTCCCATTGCGGAGCACAGGCTCCGGACGCGCAGGCTGAGCGGCCATGGCACACGGGCCCAGCCGCTCCATGGCATGTGGGATCTTCCCGGACCGGGGCACGAACCCGCGCCCCCCGCATCGGCAGGTGGACTCTCAACCACTGCGCCACCAGGGAAGCCCAAGGCTAACTAATTTTTGACAAGGTAGCCACGAACAACCATGGATTCTTAACAACTGCACCACGAGGGAAACCCTCCACATTGGTTTCGATGATTATTTTTTTGGATATGACACTAAAAGCACAAAAAACAAAAGCAAAAAGTCAACAACTGAGAATAAATCAAACTTAGAAGCTTCTGTACAACAAAATGAACAAAATGAAAAGTCAACCTACCAAATGGGAAAAAATGCAAACCATATATTCAGTAAGGGACATACAATCAAAATACATTTAAAAAAAAAAATCATAGGGCTTCCCTGGTGGCACTGTGGTTAAGAATCTGCCTGCCAGTGCAGGGTACACAGGTTCGAGCCCTGGTCCAGGAAGATCCCACACACCGCAGAGTAAGTACAAGTCTATGCGTCACAACTACTGAGCCTGCACCCTAGAGCCCACGAGCCACAGCTACTGAGTCTGCGTGCTGCAACTACTGAAGCCCACATGCCTAGAGCCCGTGCTCCGCAACAAGACACCACAATGAGAAGCCCACGCCCCGCAACGAAGAGTAACCCCCTGCTCGCTGTAACTAGAGAAAGCCCTCACGCAGCAACGAAGATCCCGTGCAGCCAAAAATAAATAAATCCAAAAAAAAAATCAACTCATAAAATGCCACAAGAAACCAAACAATCCAATGTATGTATGGACAAAGGAAATAGACTTTTTTTTCTATAAAAGACATACAGATGGCCAACAGGCAGTTGAAAATGTGCTCAACATGACTGAGCATCAGTACAATGGAAATGAAAACCACAGTAAGTCTCATCTCACAACTGTTAGAATGGCTATCATCAAAAAGACAAGAGATAAGCGTTGCTGAGGATGTGCACAAAAGGGAACACGTGAACTGTTAGTGGGGATGTAATTTTTGCAGCTCCTGTGGAAAACAATATGAAGGTTTCTCAAAAAAGTAAAAATAGATCTATTATATGATTCAGCAATTCCCCTTTGGGGTATTTATCCAAAGAAAATAAAGGCACTAACTTGAAAAGATATATGTACCCCCATATTTACAGCAGCATTATCCACAATAGCCAAGATATGGACGCAACCTAAGTTCCTACCAACAGATGAATGGATAAGAAAGATGTGATATACATACACACAATGAATATTATTCAGCCATTAGAAAGAAGGAAATTCTACCATTTTCAACACTGATGTACCTTGGGTAAATTATGCTAAGTCAAAAAGAGAAAGACAAATACTATGTGATATCATTTATATGTAAAATCCAAACAAAAAATGCCAAAACTCACAGAATGTTGGTTACGGGGGGCTGTGGTGTGGGGAACAGGAGAGATGTTGTTTAAGGGTACAGACTTTTAACTAATAGTAAACAGTTCCTAAAGATCTGATGCACATTATAGTGAATACAGACAATGGTGTTGTATTATAATCAAACTTGCTTAGAGACTAGATCTTAATTTTTCCAACCACAATAAAGAAATAATGATTATGTGACATGATAGAGGTGATAACTACCGCTACAATGGCAATCATACAATAATATGTAAATGTATCAAGTCAACATGCTGTACACCTTAAATTCAAATAATATTATATGTTAAATATATTACAAGAAAAAAAAAGAAATGCAATAAGCACCATCAATATCAAAACAGATCAAGCAGAAAAAATTTTCTGTGAGTTAGAACACAGTAAGTTGAAAATATCCATTCAGAGGAAAACAAAGATAAAAAGAGTGAAGAATGACTATGTGATCTATAGATACCATCAAAAGAAACATTCTGTGAATTATGGAGTCTTCAAAGGAAAAGATACAGACAGAAGGCTTATTTAAATAAATAGTGGCCAAGAACTTTCCAAGTTTTGGGAGAGATTTAGATATCCAAGTTCATGAAGCCCATAGGGCACCAGACAAACTTAACTCAAAAAAAAAAATTCTTCTCCAACACATTATAATAAAACTGTCAACTATCAAAAACAATCTTAAAAGCATCAAGAGGTGCTTTTATAAGGTTATAAGTTACAAGAGAATCCTCATAAGATTAAAAGTTGATTTCTCAGCAGAAACCTCACAGGCCAGGAGAGAATGGGATGATATATTCAAATTGCTCAAAAAACCCCAAAAAACAAAACGCTAAACAAACAAAAAACCCTGCCAACCAGGCATATCCTATCCACTGTAATTATCCTTCTTAAAAGAAGAGATTAAAAAGTCTTTTCAAAATACAAAAGCTGAGGGAGTTCATCATCACTAGATCTGTCTTAGAACAAATTCCAAGAGTTCCTCAAGCTAAAATAAAAGGAAACTTAAATAGTACCATGAAAACATGAGAATACATAGTAGACTTATAAGTATATAGTTAGGTAAGAATACTTCAGTAGTGTGATATGGTGGTGTGTTAACCAGTTAACTTCAGTATAAAGGGTAAAGGATGAGATTATTAAAATAACGGCAGCTATAATAATTTTAATGTATAAACAATATACAAAGAGGTAAATTGTAATACCATATACAAAAATTCAGGAGGGGAGTAAAAGAGTAAATTTTTTTGTATGTGATGGAAGTTAAATTCTTATCAACACAAAATAGACTGCTATATCTATAAGATGCTTTCTGTGAGCCTCATGGAACCACAAAGCAAAAACCTATATTAGATTCAGAAAATATAAAGAGAAGGAAATCATAACATATCACTATAGAATATCACTAATTCACAAAGAAAGGCAACAAAAGAGGAAAAAGGGAACAAGAAACAACAAAACATCCAGGAAACAATAAGATGGCATTGGTAAGTCCTTACCTATCAATAATTACTGTAAACATAGATATACTAAATTCTCTAGTCAAAAGTCATACAGTGGCTAGATAGATAAAAATACAAGATCAGCCTATGTGGGAAAAGAATCTTAAAAAAAAGTTGATACACGTATAACTGATTCACTTTGCTGTACATCTGAAGCTAACACAACATTTGAAATCAACAATACTCCAATAAAAATTAGGAAAAAAATATAAGATCAAACTATATGCTGCCCATCAGCGATTCACTTCAGTGTTAAAAACACAAATTAAGCTCAAAGTGAAGCTTTTGAACAAGATATTCCATACAAGTGGAAACCAAAAGAAAGCAGTGGTAGCTAGTTATACCATACAAAATAGACTTTAAACCTATTCTTCTCAACTTCACATTGAACATTCTCCAGGACAGATCATGTGATGTGTCACTAAACAAGTCTTAGCAAATTTAAGAAGACCAATATCATGAAGTATTTTTTTTTAGTGATTCAGTTTTATATATATATATATACACACACATACACACACATATATATATATATACACATTAATACACACACACATTCTTTTTAATATTCTTTTCCATCATGGTTCATCATAGGATACTGAATATAGTTCTCTGTGCTATACAGTTCAATCTTATTGTTTATCCATTCTATATATAAAAGCTTACATCTGCTAAACCCAACCTCCCACTCCATCCCTCCCCCAACCCCTCCCCCTTGGCAACCACCAGTCAGTCCTCTATGTCTGTGATTCTGTTTCTGTTTCACAGGTAGGATCATTTGTGTCATACTTTAGATTCCGCATATAAATGATATCATATAGTATTTGTCTTCCTCTTTCTGAATTGCTTGACTTACATACTAAGTATTTTTTTAACCTGAATGGTAAGAAAGCAGAAATGAACAACAGGACAGAGTCTGGAAAGTTTACAAATATGTGGAAATTAAACAACACGATCCAGGGACTTCCCTGGTGGTGCAGTGGTTAAGAATCTGCCTGCTCATGCAGGGGACATGGGTTCGATCCCTCGTCTGGGAAGATCCCACGTGCCACGGAGCAACTAAGCCCATGCACCACAACTAGCATGCCTGCGCTCTAGAGCCCACGAGCCACAACTACTGAGCCCGTGTGCAAAAACTACTGAAGCCCACACACCACAACTACTGAGCCCACAGGCCACAACTACTGAAGCCCATGTGCCTAGAGCCTGTGCTCTGCAACAAGAGAAGCCACCGCAATGAGAAGCCCGCGCACCGCAAGGAAGAGTAGCCCCCGCTCGCCACAACTAGAGAAAGCCTGCGCGCAGCAATGAAGACCCAATGCAGCCAATACAGAAATAAATAAAAATAAACAACACGATCCTAAAAAATCAACAGGCCAAAGAAAAAATTAAAAAATAAAAGGACTGAATCATGAAGAAATAAAACAATCTGAAGAGACCAAGGAGACTGAATCAGTTCTCAAAAACCTCCCAGCAAAAAACTACCAGGACTAGACGGCTTCACTGGTGAATTCTATCAAACTTTTTCTCTATCAAACTTCTAAAGAAAAAATAATTATTTTTAATTGGGTAAATCTTATAAATCTATTTGTGGATGATGCGCTTTGTATTTTACAAATACACTAGGGGAGACATACACACAAGGATATAAAATAAGTTAGAGCTATTGGTTCTGAGTCTTTGAAAATATCATTTGAGTTGAGCTATATTTCAGAAATTTAACACAATTGAGCATACATTAATAATATGATTCTGGTAAACTTTTTGGAAAATACAGAGAAGTGATAAAGAAGAGTATGTCTGTTACATAAGCACAGAGTATAATGGAAATTTACAAGAACAAGCCTTGACTGATTACAACCTCCACTTGAAAAGCCAATATCTTTAATAAACAAAGGGGACAATGTTCATTTTCCAAAGCAAACTACAAGCAAAGGAAAACTAAGAAGAAATTGGAGTTTCCAGATTTACCATGATGGTTTATGCACATTTCTCAGTGAATCTCACCAAACCCTTACTAAACATAAAAGAAGTATATAAACTTCATAGCAGAGGAATCTTGCAGAAAGCACCTGAACCAATGAACGTCAGGTGTAATGGGACAAATCATTACCAGGTGACTGAAGCACACAAGACACATTATCCCTACTGTGGTATTCTGGGCGAAAATACATAAGAAAACCATAATCTGAAACTATCATGAAAAAATGTCAGTTTTATGCAAATTTCAGTCCACATATACCTCCCATGTTCTCTGACTCTAATAGTGTCATTAAATAGTCTTTCTTATCAATACTGTATATTGAGATTTTATTTATTTATTTATTTTTTTGCGGTACGCGGGCCTCTCACTGCTGTGGCCTCTCCCGTTGCGGAGCACAGGCTCCGAACGCGCAGGCTCAGCGGCCGTGGCTCACGGGCCCAGCCGCTCCGCGGCATGTCGGATCTTCCCGGACCGGGGCACGAACCCGTGTCCCCTGCATCGGCAGGCAGACTCTCAACCACTACGCCACCAGGGAAGCCTGTATATTGAGATCTGAGAGCAAATCTCTCCTACTTTTTTTTCCCCTAGGACTTTGAGTTATCTGGACCACTAATGCCATCCCACTTAAAACTGTGTTAAGGGCTTCCCGGGTGGTGCAGTGGTTGAGAGTCCGCCTGCCGATGCAGGGGACACCGGTTCGTGTCCCGGTCCGGGAAGATCCCACATGCCG
>NW_020172172.1:1718280-1820154 GCF_003031525.2 Neophocaena asiaeorientalis asiaeorientalis
AAAAGTGCGTTAATCCTGTGGTGCTACGTTGACGTTGCGTTCAGACGTACATTAATCATTCCACTTTCCCCTCTTTTACTAATATCTCAACATCTGAAATTATCCCAGAGGGAGTTTGGGATATTAATGCCTTCCCATGTTGATCTTTCATAAAAGGAATAATTTCAATAGTTGAAGGTCCTTAATTCATGGTGAGAATTCTCCGTGCTCTGTAGGGAGCCTGGATGCAGACAATGGGAAAAAGGCTCTGGAACACAGGGGAGAAGTATTGTAAAGAGCTGACTGACTCATAAGAAGGAAAAAAAACAAGTAGTTGAAAACAACCTTGCTAGGCAGGAACATCAGAAGTAGAAAATGAAACGTTTGCAGGTTCTCAATCCATGACATTTCAGGAGAAAAAGCAGACACGGCCTCTGACCCAGGACAGGACGTTTACCTGAGCTGCCATTTTCTCCTCTTCTTCCTCCTGCTCTGGGTTGTTTTCTCATTGGTATTATGTTGAGGAATCAGGTCAGCATCTTGAGAATATACCTCTGTGGCGTCAGCACAACTTCTTCACCTGTTCCCACCACACCCACAGGCAAAAGGACCTTCAAACGCTGAAATGCCAATCTTTTGAAAAAGGCAGATTCAGGAACAATGAGCTCCTGCATGGAGACCAAACTGTGCGGTTTCTCTTCCCTGTCTACATGTGCTCTCCCCTCACACAGAGGCCCAAAACTGCTACAGCATAGCGTAAGCAGGCTACACGGCCCTACCCCTTCCAATCCCATGTAGAGCAGACACTGATGCCTCCCCAAAGGCAAAAGGACCAAAGAGTGGAAGCAACGCCCACCAATGAACCCAGCAGCCCTCGTGCTTAAACAGGGCCTAACCTTAGAATCACCTGGAGTTAAAACAATGCAAACGCTTCCACCCAGATCAATAGATAGACTCAGTGGGGAGGGTACAGGTGATGTTATTTCTAAATACTCACCATGTAATACTAGTGGGAAAGTGCACGGGAGCCACGTGGCAAACATTTCTTCCAAAGCTTTAAGGTGCTTACAGATTTGGGGGGAATCAGGGCCCCACTCTAGATGATGACTCTCCTGTGGGGCTCATGAAATGGCATCTTTAACAAGTTTGTTGTTGGTGCAGATGTTACTCCTCAGACCCGTATCCAGTAGCACTGAGCTAGAGCTATCAGGCAGAGCGCACCTGAGACCACTGAGTAGCGTGAAGGTTTCAGGTACGAACTTCCAGAAGTGCAGGTTCCCTGGGCCTGATTCCTAGGGGCTGAGCCCCTCCTGGAATAGGTGTGGCCTTGCTGTTGTCTAAGGGAGATGCTGCTAGGTTGGTGGAAATCACATGGTGGGTTTAGGGTTGTGTGAGGGGTGGCCCGTAGAAATCTACCCAAAGGTACCCTTAGTCCTCAGGTCCTTTAGCCCCCTCTCCTCTCAGGGCCCACTTGACCCACAGGACTACCGGAGCAGGGCATGACCACCTGTCCTCAGGTGAGCCGAGACTCCCTACCCCCAAAGATCCAGAGCATGAAGTTGTTTGCATCACAGATTTGTTTGAAAATAAACCAAAGGCAGCAACGGAGGGTGGATTAACATTTTCTGTTGGGAATGGACTGAAGCCTTTGAAAATGATGCCATGAATGCACATTTGATGATTCACAAAGGAAGTCATGATCTATGTTAATAAAGCACCTTATAACTGAATCAACAGATCAGAATTTTTTCTTTATTGTGTGTCAATGTGTGCGTGTTATAAATTGTGGTTCCAGAGTTTGTTCTCTCCACCCATCCCCTTTACATATTTATACTTTCTCAAACCTTTAAAGTGCATTGATTAAGGTAAAAATTAGAGAAAAGCATATCCATTTTTTCAAATATTCTTTGAGAATATTGAAGCTTTTAATTTTTTTATTTATTTAAAAATTTAAAATTTTTATACAATTTTTAAAGGTTACTTTCCATTTACAGTTACTATAAAATATTGGCTATTTTCCCCGGGTTGTACAATACATCTCTGAGCCTATCTACACCCAATAGTTTGTACCTCCCACCTCAACACTGGTCACCACTAGTTTGTTCTCTGTGAGTTTGTTTCTTCTTTGTTGTATTCACTCATCTGTTGTATTTTTTAGATTCCACATAAGTGATATCATACAGTATTTTCCTTTCTCTGTGACTTATTTCACCTAGCATAATAC
The DNA here is from genome assembly GCF_003031525.2 of Neophocaena asiaeorientalis asiaeorientalis. Classification (NCBI taxonomy): domain Eukaryota; kingdom Metazoa; phylum Chordata; class Mammalia; order Artiodactyla; family Phocoenidae; genus Neophocaena; species Neophocaena asiaeorientalis. Next base: position 1,720,484 of record NW_020172172.1, read on the forward strand.
CCTCCAAGTCCATCCATGTTGCTGCAAATCACATTTTTTTCATGGTTGAGTAGTATTTTGTACATATATACCACATCTTCTTTATCCATCTGTTGATGGACACTTAGGTTACAATCTTGGCAATTGTAAATAGTGCTGCTATGAACACTGGGGTGCATGTAACTTTTTCAAATAGTGTTTTTGGGTGTTTTTTTTTTTTTGTATATACACCCAGGAATAGAATCGCTGGGTCACATGGTAGTTCTCTTTTTAGTTTTTTGCATCTTTCAGTATATCCCAATAAGTATTTCATGCTCCACATACCAGTGTATTTGAACTTTTAAGCGATTTTTTAAAAAGGCTTTTTTTTTCCTTTGGCCATGTGGCTTGTGGTATATTAGTTCCCCAGCCAGGGATTGAACCCAGGTCACAGCAGTGAAAGCGCCAAGTCCTAACCACTGGACCATCAGGGAACTCCCAAATAAATTAGACTTTAAAATAAGGACTATTAAAAGAGACAAAGGAGGACACTACATAATGATCAAGGATCAATCCAAGAAGATATAACAATTCTAAGTATTTATGCACCCAACATAGGAGCACCTACATACATAAAGCAAATATTAACTGACATAAAGGGAGAAATTGACAGTAACACAATAAAAGTAGGGAACTTTAAAACCCCACTTATAACAATGGACACGTCATCCAGACAGAAAATCAATAAGGAAACACTGGCCTTAAATGACACATTAGACCAGATGGATATATATAGCACATTACATCCCAAAGCGACAGAATACACTTCCTTTTCAACTGCACATGGAACTTTCTCCAGGATAGATCACATGCGAGACCTCAAAACAACCCCCAGTAAATTTAAGAAAATTGAAGTCACATCAAGTATCTTTTCCAAACACAATGCTGTGAGACTACAAATGCTGTGAGATTTTGATCACTGAAGAAATCAAACAGGAGATTAAAAAATACCTAGAAACAAATGAAAATGAAAACACAACAATCCAACTCCACGGGACACAGCAAAAGCACTTCTAAACGGGAAGTTTACAGTGACACAAGTTACCAGGAAACAAGAAAAATCTCAAATGTACCACCTAACCTTACACCCAAAGGAGTGAGAAAAGGAACAAAGCTCCAAGTTTGTAAAATAAAATTTAAAAAACCATAAAGATTAGAGCAGAAATAAATAAAATAGAGATTAAAAATCAGTAGAAAAGATCAATGAAACTAAGAGCTGGTTCTTTGAAAAGATAAACAAAATTTAGCCAGACTCATCAAGAAAAAGAAAAGAGAGGACCCAAACTGGTAAGATCACATATGAAAAAGGGGATGGTACCACTGACACTACAGAAACACCAATGAGCATGAGACTACCATGAACAATTACATGCTAATAAAATGGACAACCTAGAAGAAATGGAGAAATTCCTAGAAATGTACAATCTACCAAGACTGAATGAGGAAGAAATAGAACATATAATCAAATTACCAGTAATGCAATTGAATCGGTTATTAAAAAACAAAAAGACCTTTCAACAAACGAAAGTCCAGGCAGATGGCTTCACAAGTGAATTCTACCAAACATTTAGAGAACAGCTAACACCTATTCTCCAACTATTCAAAAAAGTGGCAGAGGAAATTGCAGAGTCAGGAATTATAGGGTTGGGGGAAATGGGTACAGGGTCGTGAGGAAACTAAGGACACTAGATAACTGACGACTACAACATTTGAGGGCATTAGACATACAGGACACGAGACATGGGCTGAAGTCACTGGAAGGAGAGGAGGATAAAGAGCAAGAGAGAAGGAGGGTACGAAGGATAAAAGGCGTGGGAGCAGTAGAAGGGGAGGAGGTTGGGTTGAGAGCTCTGGAGTCTGGGGGATAGAGGTTTCATGGGGACGGAGGTCTAAAATGCACAGATGGACATGGGAGAGCAATAAAGAAGCCTAGAAGGGGAAGAATTCCTTATAGAGATATCTAAAGGTCACAGAGGCAGAGAGACTGAGGTCACAACGAGGAATAGAGGATGGTGGACTTGAGGGATGGAGGAGGGTAATGGTAGTTGCAGCAGGTGGATTAAGGGTCACTAACTTTTTCTACTATTCACTAATTCCATGATTTGCATTCAAATCATAACCTAACTGTGAATAGTTTCTAGTTTGAGACCTTGAGGTAATAACCTTGCTTACATAAAATACTTGTGATAATCCCTTCAAATGAATACACACTAAAGGATTAGAGAAAAAAAATTGAGTGAACAATGACACAGTGTTTCTTCTCTCCTTTAGGGACACCGGATGCAAGGTGTGACCATGGAGGGCTCACATGGAAACCACCAGAATGAAATGGATTCTGCCTAGCACCTGAATGGTCCTCGAAGTGGAATCTCCCCCTGGAAGCTGCAGATAAGAACCTATGCCTCAAGAGACCCTGATTTTTGACCTTGTAAGACCGTAAACAGAAAGCCCAGCCAAGACCACTGGATTTCTAACTTATGAACTGTAGAATGTTTTTCAAACTGCTAAGTGTGTGGTCATACGTTACGGCAGTGATAGAAAACTATTACACATAAGGACAAATTTAGTTATAAAATAATAAACATTACAAAATATGAAATTATAAAATATTTAAAAATCAAGTAAAAATGCACATTAACCACCCCCAGAAGCAATAAAATTTTATCTCCATGTAACATCATCAGTTCCAAATATATCCTCCTTGCTATGCAATTTCCATGTGTAACAAACTACATTTGAATTTGTATAATATCCATCCATACACACACAAACACTAAAACATTATGTACATGGTTCAATACTGACATACATATTGTCAAATCAAACTTTCTATCAAACTGCTTTCCTTAACTAATGGTATATGAAGGTGATATTTTCTCACCAGTAGAAATGGATTTCCTGCATTCCCAAAAACACAGCATCATATTCCATGGTAATTATGAATAGAAAGACTTTGCTGAAACCCTCCCTAGTTATGCATTTACATAGACGCATCTGTCTTTGTCCTGCTATCACAGAATGTGGATCTCCGATTTCTACACATGTGGCTTATCTGGGTGGTTCTGGGACATGAAACTGTTGCACCAACGTGACTGTGCATTTCTACGTTAGGTGGACAACTGCTAAATCACCTTGCAAATGGATGAAAAGTGTAATATCCCACCTACTGCGTTTCCAGTGTTAAAGTAATTAAACAAGGAGGCCATTAGGCTGAGGTGACTCTCATACTTTGGTAGTCTATTTAAGCAAACAAAACTTAATTCAGAGTCAAGGCACGTTAATCTGAGAAAATAAATTAAGAACAACCAATCACACACAGCCAGCGAGGCTTTCCCAAACCGAGGTGACTGGTTAAGATACAATCAATTATTATCCTTGCTTTGATGCGGTGTCTTCTTTAGAAAAACCCCTCTCCGAGTTCCTGCAGATAAAGTGCTCCTAACCACCTTTGATTTGAGGCTGCTGGAACTGAACAGAGGTCGGCTCAAATGAGCTCTTGAAAATTGGAATGTGCGTAAATTAACATTTTAACACACAGGGCCACATTTCATTTTGAGCACTTTCCTCGTCTAGTCCCTAAACACCTCGCTCAGGTGCAGCGTGGCCTGAGGACTCAGGGTGAAGTCTCTCCCCGCTTCTCCCTGCCCCCACTCACTCACGCCAACAACACACCAGCACAGCTGTGCCCTCACTTGACCAGACTGCACCCTTGATAGTAACACCACACTGCCTGCACCGGCAGAGTCTCCCACCACGTGCTGAGCAGTGCACAGAGGACTTCTGGCACACACCAGCCCCTCCCAGGGCCAAAACATCCTTCACCAGCCTGGGGCTCAAGATAGCCAGCCTTGAATTCCATTTTAATGGAGCCCACACACCTGAGTTCGCAGTTCAGACAAGCTGGTACCACAATCTGTAGCACAGACCAGTTCTCCCTCTGACCCGTGTTGTTCCCCCTGGGGTTTTTAGCCTCTTCTTTAGCCCAAACCTTCACACAGGCACACACAGGGAATGCAGGTGAAACTCATAAGGACTTGACTCTAGTACCTCTAACAATGCATATGACCCAAGAGCAGGCTGGAATCAGGGATTGGCCACCCAGAATCACCCTGAGTAATACAAACGCATAAGGCACCGGTCAGTCCCACCTCTAGAGCAGCCCATCTGATGCCACAGATTCCTGTTTCATACTTCAGGCTTAAAATTGTGGGAACAGCTCTGCTGCTTCAGAATTCCCACCCAAAATATAGTCCCTCTTTCAAAATCAGACTTGCAGAGCATAATAGTGAATGTCAGTTCGTTCTGTTTAAAATGACCACTTAGGGAATTCCCTGGCAGTGCAGTGGTTAGGACTCTGAGCTCTCACTGCCAGGGCCCAGGTTCAATCCCTGGTTGGGGAACTAAGATCCCACAAGCCATGCGGCCAAACCACCCCCCCAAAACAAAAATAAATAAATAAATTAAATGTCCACTTAAGCAACCAAAAAAAAAAGTCCTGCCATGGCTCTGCCCCATTCTTTGGTCATGCTTTTTAGAGCAGCTCAGAGACCAGAGTTCCTGAAAACTCTGCCACCTTTGTGCATGGATCTGGCATTCACAATTTTTGATACTCAGACTCAGATAAAGGAGAGCAAAAGACTTAAAATTTGGTGGGTAGATTTTATCTTTATCATCAGTGATAATGAACGAAAAGAGAAAAAGATCATCTCTACTCCCAGAAAGGCAAGCCCGACATCTAAATCCTCCTGGGAAAGATGAACATAGAATACCCACTTCCCAGCAGATTATGACAATCAACTCTCATAATGTGAGGATGTTAGCACAGTGTCTTGAACACAGCGCATCCCCACATACCTGTGAGCGTACGGTAGGTCCTCATGAAACATTCCTTTCATGAATGAATAAATGTTGTTTCCCCATAACAGTCTTGCTCAGACGCCACTGCTTTCTCTAGTCCCTGCTCAATTTGAAAGTGGTGACAGAGAATGTCATCTTTTCAGAAGTTGTGAGTGGTCTTCACTGGGAACAAGCCGTCTTTGTGTTCAGATAGGGTGGTTGGGTGTAAGGCACTCAGGCACTTCCTTGATTTCTCTAGATTAATGCTGGGGGAAACGAGGTCTGGGAGAAGCAACTTCAGTGGTCGCTCAAAGTGCAAATTAATGACCTTCATCCCAGACTTGGAAAGTCATAACCTCTGAGTGTAGGCCCCAGTATCTGTTTTTAATGGGATCCGTAAGTGATTCGTATAGACGTGAAATTCCGATGAGCAATGTTCCCCAAAGTCATTTTCAGCCTGACTCCCCATTGGGATCATTTGTGTATTTTCTTAGAACTACCACCCCCTGTGTCCTACCCCCATAGCTTCTGTCAATTAGTCTTTGGCAGGGCCCAGGATCTTAATGAAGTGGCCCAGGTTAAACCGTGAGACTGGGTAAACACTGTGAGGCTCCCAGGTTCATTTCTGATGACCTAGTACAGGGTCTGGTCCATGGGGAAGTCTGCTCTACATAGACTTGAATGGGGGACGGTCAGTCTATCTCATGTTCCCAGGGTTGTAGTGGAATGTGTACGTGTCTCTAGGAGACAAGTACCTCCAAAGACAAGGGAGGAGAAACTCACATAAACTCCATAAAATAACTTTGTACGTGCACAGATTTTCCCAGGCCCCCAAAAGCAATGGAATAGCAGCCAGAACGTGCAGACCCTCAGAGGCCATGGGGAAGCCTTCAGCTCTCGCTCTGATTGCCGTGGAAGGTCACTGGAGCAAAAGGAAAACGCTTAGAGGGTTTAGGAGCAGGATACGAGTGGAGCAGCATAAGTACCTCTGTGACAGCAAGAGACATACACCTGGGCTTCTCAAAATAATTTCCTCCTTCATCTTGGGACATCACCCCTGTGCTCTCTGCTTTATTCATTCCCACCTATCTGGGTGTATGACTGTTGTCTCCTTTTCCTCACATCCCAGGGCTCTTTCCTTTGCTCAAAAAAGGTGACCAGGTTCCGCTTAGAGACAGCAAGACCTGTTTATTAAAAAAAGGAACATGACTCATCCCAGGAATTCTACACTTTCCAATACAGGACTGTGTTCAGTAGAGAAGAGAGGACACTATAAGTTATAGAAAATTACTTCACCAAATAGCATTTCCTGACAGCCCCTTTAAAACACATAGGAAGCATTTCTAATTTGCAGACCCTTAACTCTACTTCCAAGTACTACTCAATCAAAAATAAGGAATGGATAGCCGATTTTACGATGTGGGCAACAATATCTTGTTTCATTTTATAAACATCTAGAATGATCACTGATCTAGAGTGAGAGATGCAGATCAACTCAAGAAACGAGAATGACAGGTGAAACATCGTGAAGATCTTCTTTGCATCAACAAATCCCTATTTCCTTGAAATGATTTCATTTATTTGTGCTGATTATATTATAGCATTTTAGGATACTTGAACATATACTATAGGACTCTTGTGTTCTTTTCCTGAAGATACAATAAGTAATAAATAAGAGAATTACTGTGAAATGACAGTGGAATAAAAAGGAAATTTACAGAACATTTACTACCAAAAGCCTGAACAAAAATGAGAGGCTTCATTTTCCAAAGCAATCTACAAGTAAAGGGAAATGAAGTAGACAGGGGGAGTATTCGCATGAAATGCAATGGTTTATACACATCTCTCAGTAAATCCCTCCAAGACCCTATTAATGATAATTGGAAAGTTGTTAGCTTTCCAGTTGAATCTGGCAGACAGCCCCTGAATCAAGTGAACAAAATTAACATCGGTTTTAATGGGACAAATTGCTATCAGCTGACCCATGCACATGGGCTTCATCATCAATGCTGGGATAGTTTTGCAAAAAAGCAAACCGAAAAACATTAATCATACGAACAGGGTTAAGCACGTTTAAAACCACATATAACTCTCATGTCCTGTACTCTTGTGTATTTTAAATAGTAAGTCTTTCCTTGAGGCAATTGGGAGCTCTCTTTTTCAGAACTTTGGGTTACGCTGGGCCATATAGCAATCAGCTTTATTGGTGCATTTTCATCATCCTTGTCTACATAGACTGATGCTGCATCCAGACAGGACGTAGACATTACATATTCTCCTTCTTCACTCATATCCCCGGACCCAACCTCATATTCAGCGGGCATCTTGTGTATCAACACATCCCCAAGTTGATATGACAAAAAGGGAACATTTTCAACATTTGCACATCAGTAATACGTGGTAGGAATTCTTTATGCTCTAAAGGGAGCCTGGATGGAGAAAAGGAGAGAAGGCGATAGGATATAAGAGAGGAATATCCTAAAAATCTAACCTTGGCTATCATTAGGAAGAAAAGTATTGAAAACAAATTTGTTAGGCAGGACCACCAGAGGTAGAGAAGTAAATGTTTGCAAGTTCTAAATACATGGGATTTCAGCAAGAAAAGTGGACACAGCCGCTGACCTGGGTCACAGATTTTACCTGAGAACCTGCCATTTCTTCCTCTTCCTCCTCCACTTCTAGGTTCCTTTCTCAGGCAATATTATGTAGATACACGGCACCTGTACATCTTTAAGGGCATCAGCACAGTGCCTTCACCTGCTACCCCCACTCTCAGAGGCAGGAGGCCCCTGAAATGCAGAAAGACCACGCTCCCCTCTCCTTTGTCACGTGACAGATTCAGGAAGAAATGCGCTCCTACATGGAGGCCAAGGATATTCTCCTTCCCTGTTTTCATACGCCCTTCTGTCTCACCGTCAGCCACAAATGTTGCTACAGCAATGGGGTATGTGGGATGCAGGGCCCTGACGCACCCACACAGACTCCATTACATTTCCTTGAACCACAGGCTGGACTCAACTCTCAGTATCTCTACTCAACACAGCTGTGAGTTCATATTTCAAAACCAATGACAAGCAAAGGGAAACTAAAAAGAAATGGCATTACCACATTAACTGAGTGGGTTATGCTCGTCCTTCACTATTTCTAAGACCTTTACTAAAGATAAATGGAAAAAACATGAACTTCTCCGTGATGGAATCTCAAGGAAAGCACCTGAACCAGTAAAGGTCAGATGTTATAGGACACACGGATAGCAGATGACTGAAGCACAAAGGACACAATATCACTGCTTGGGCATTTTTGGCAAAAATAAGGAAATCATAACCTGAATCGATCATGAAAAATGTCAGTTTTATGCAAATTTCAATCCATATAAACCTCCCATATGCTCTATTCCTAAAAGTTCATGTAAATAGCAAGCCTTTCTTAACAACATATAAATTGCCTCTCCTACTTTTTTTTGCAAAACTTTATGAGGGATTCAAGATTACTAAGGTCATCCTGTTTATATGTACAATTTCTCAATCCTGTTTCAAACAGAATATTTTATCCAGATGTAAAGTAATCACTACATTTTCACCTACTTCCCTAAAATCCCAACACCTAATTCCATCCCAGTGGGAATCTTGGATACCAATACTTTCCCTTGTTGATGTCTCACTAAGGGAATATTTTCAATACTTGAAAGTTATTAATTCATGGTGATAATTCTTCATGCTCTGTAGGGAGACTGGATGCAGACAGAGGAGAAAAGGCTCTGGGACAAAAGAGAGTATTTTAAAGAGCTGATCGTGACTATCAGAATAAACAAAAAACATAAGTAGGTGAAAACCACCTCACTAGGCAAGAAGTCAGTAGAGACTTAATGATTTGTATGTTCCCAATCCACGGCGTTTCAGGAAGAAAAGAGGACGCAGCCTCTGACCCAGGACAGGACGTTTACCTGAGAAGCTGCCATTTTCTCCTCTTCTTCCGCCTGCTCTGGGTCGTTTTCTCTTCAATATTATGTTGAGGAATCAGGTCAGCACCTTGAGAATATGCCTTCTGTGGCGTCAGCACAGCTCCTTCATCTGTTCCCACCATATCCACAGGCCAAACTTTCAAAGCCGACTTTGAAATCCTGAAAAGGCCACTCTCTCCTGTCCTTTGTCTCAGGAGAGTCAGGAACAAACAGCTCCTACATGGAGACCAGCTGTGAATTTGTTCTTTGTTGTCAACACATGTAGTCTCCTCATAAATGTCCCAAAATACTGCTAACACAGGGTATGTGGGCTACAGTAACGTTCCCCTTCCAAATCCATGTAGAGCAGACTGTTGCCTCTCCTTAGACTAAAGCCTTGCCTCAGCTCTCACAAGAGTACCCAGAAGACCATGTGCTTAACCCTCCTTGGAATCACCTGGAGCACTTAATTAAAGCAACACTGAAGCTCCCACAGGACCAATAGACAGATTCTCTGGGGAGCACACACGTGGTGCTAGTTCTTAATACTGATCATGTGATCCTAATGGGAATTCAGTTATATACTGAATATATATATAATCCCTATATATATATATTTATATATTTATTTTTATTCTTGGCTGCATTGGGTCTTTGTTGCTATACACGGGCTTTCTCTAGTTGCGGTGAGCAGGGGCCACTCTTCGTTGCAGTGCACGGGCTTCTCATTGCGGTGGCTTCTCGTTGCGGAGCTCGGGCTCTAGGCGCGCAGGCTTCAGTAGTTGTGGCTCGTGGGCTCAGTAGTTGTGGCTCGCGGGCTCTAGAGTGCAGGCTCAGTAGTTGTGGCGCACGGGCCCAGCCGTTCCGCGGCATGTGGGATCTTCCCGGACCGGGACATGAACCCATGTCCCCAGCATTCGCAGGCGGACTCTCAACCACTGCGCCACCAGAGAAGCCCACCTGTACCTCTTTGAGGACAACAACACAGCCCCTTCATCTGCTATCCCCACTCTCAGAGGCAGGATGACCTTGAAATGCAGAAAAGCCCACACTCTCCTATCCTTTGTCACCTGAGACATTCAGAAAAAAATGAGTTCCTACGTGGAGACCAAAACATGATTTTCTCCTGTCCTGTTTCCACAGTCAGCCACTAATTCTGCAGCAGCAATGGGGAACGTGGATTGCAGACACCTGACGCACCACACAGACTCTATTACCTTTCCTTGAACTGAAGGCTGACCTCAACTCTCACACCACAAAAATATCTGAGAGCCCTCTTGCATAACCTTGGTTTCACCCTGGAATTGCCTGGAACATGTAATTAAAACAAATTTATTTGTAATCTATATAAATTATGTTGTTCACCTGAAACTATGTTGTACACCTGAATCAAATATAATATTGTAAGTCATGTACATTTCATATTCTTAAACGTGTGCTCTCAGGCAGAATCTGTGAAGGAGGTCACAGGTAATAGTAGTAACTGAAACTCGCCACGTCATCTTTATTGTAAGTCTAGAGGGATAAGCACTTATGTAAATCTTGCCTCTCAAACTTTAATATGCATACAAAGCATTCTAGCACCCACGGAAGAAACTGTGATTCTGCAGGCTTGAAGTGGGGCCTGTGAATTGGCAGCTCTAACAAGCTTCTTCCTCGTGCTGTGCTGCTCCCCAGATCCATTTTTAGTAGCACTAGAGAAAGCAGGCACACCACACCTCAGCCCCTTCCACCAACCACCTTATCTCAAGACAGCTACTGTTGGTTTCACTAAAACCCACCATCATGGTCTTAAAGGATCCCATGTTTGGCTGGCACTTTAAGGTTTACAGAAGGCTAATAAAGGCTGTAACATCTGAAAAAGTCTCTATTTGGAAAACAACATGTATATAGTCATTAGTGCAATGACTACTGAGCATCTACTCTGTGTTTACAAGTAGTTTATGGTGCACTGTTTTGGAAACCTCACAGCTCTTATGGGAGTTCACCTTCATAACACCCTGGGAATTTGGCACTAAGAGGCTCATAATAACCATGAGGGTGTAGATACTGGGACTCACCATTTTGTCTCTTCTTCTGTTTCCCTATCATTGATTTTAAAAAAACTGTTTGCATACAATAGAAGCTACCTATAGGACTTCCCTGGTGGCGCAGTGGTTAAGAATCCACCTGCCAGTGCAGGGGGCACGGCTTTGAGCCCTGGTCCGGGAAGATCCCACATGCCGTGGAGCAACTAAGCCCGTGCGCCACAACTACTGAGGCTGTGCTTTAGAGCCTGTGAGCCACAACTACTGAGCCCACATGCCACAACTACTGAAGCCCACACGCCTAGAGCCCATGCTACACAACAGTGAGAAGCCCTCACACCACAACAAAGAGTAGTCCCCACTCGCCGCAACTAGAGAAAACCCCGTGCACAGCAACGAAGACCCAACGCAGTCAAGATAAATAAATTAAATAAATAAATAAAATTTTTTTTTTTAAAAAGAAGCTACCTATAGGTGGCTGGAGGAAATCAGAAAAGGAAGGGTGTCTTAGAAGTTCAGAGAGTTTTCATTGTTTTATGTACACTTTTATTTTTTTCTAATATGGTAAAGTTTTAAGTTTATAAGTAAAAGCCAATCAGTTTTCCTAACTGGCTGTATTTTTATACTTCCATCAGCAATACATGGTAATTTTAACTCCTCCCCATTCTCAGATATATGTCTACGTATAGCTGATTCACTTTGCTTTACAGTAGAAACACAACATTGTAAAGCAACTATATTCCAATAAAAATTTTTTAAAAATTCCTCCCCATTCTCAGTAAAATTTGATGTTACCAATTTTTGTTTTATTTTTGTATTTAATTTAGGCATCCAGAAATTTGACGTGCTGTCCTATTATTGTTTCCCTGGTGTCTAGCACAAATAGATAAAAAATGTGATATAGAGAATGAATATTATTCAGCCTGGAAAAAAAAAGGACATCTTTCCATTTGAGACAACATGAATGAACCTGAAAGACATTATGCTAAGTGGAATAAGCCAACACAGAAAGTAAAATACTGTATTATCTCAATTATATGTGGAATTATACTGAAGACCAACTCATAAAACAGCAGAATCTTGACTGTCTGGAACTTGCTATGGGGGAGACAGGAGATGCTGCTCAAATGGTACCAAAATTCAGTTATGCAGGATGAATGAATTCTGGAAATCTAAGTACAGCCTGGTGAAACAATTATAGGGTATATTATACTTGAGATTTGCTAGGAGAGTGTATTCAAGTGTTCTCACCAGCAAAAAATGCAAGTAAGTGAGATGACAGGTATGTTAATTAGCTTGAATGTGGTAATCATTTCACAACATACATGTTTATTTACATTTTTGAACTTGTACAAATACTGGATCTGCAGAAATGGAAAGCAGGGTGCCAGATGGCATGGCTTATGAAGTGCAGGATTTAATGAGAAATTAAGACTCCAAGCAGAAATTAACACAACATTGTAAATCAACTACACTTCTATTAAAAAAAAAAAAACAGACTCGGGGACTTCCCTGGAGGTCCAGTGGGTAAGACTCTGTGCTCCCAGTGCAGGTGGCCCGGGTTTGATCCCCGCTCATGGAACTAGATCTCACATGCATGCTGCAACTAAGAGTCCACATGTCGCAACTATGAGCCGCAACTAAGACCCAGCACAGCCAACATTAAAAAAAAAAAAAAAAAGACTCCAAAACATAGAGGTCTTTGCTCCCGCACATCTGCTTTTGGGTTTCAGCAAAATGTGACCATCTGCCGCTGAGGTGTGGGAGGAGCAGCCAGCCCAACACTGATCTCCTGTAACCTGTGCAGGGAGGGGAGGACCCAGGGTAGGACAGACCTGGACACAGCCTCCTGAGGGCGTAGATCTGGGCAGGGCTGGGGAAGGAGCCCCCTGTGTGCACTGCTCTCCCTGTCTCTGGGGTATTTCCCCTCACTGTCTTTCCTAAACCTGCCCAACAGAAACTTAACCTTCAGAGTTCATATTCTTTTAACCCATTTAGTCCCTACCCTGCCTGTTTTAAAAAATAAAATAAAAAGCACTTTAACAGAAACACAATTTTCTGGGACAATTATACTAGAAGCTATTTTATTCTTAACAAGTTCAAAGAAATGCAAGTCATCATCATCACCTCTCCTGTCAGGTGACGGCCCCTTCAAGGGGTGACATCAGGACTCACACACAACAGAGGAAGGGAACTGGCCCAAATGAAGCCAAAGTCCCCTACAAAGCACTCCTTTGGGTACCAGCCACACAATCCTGAATTCCAACATTTAACCATTTGTAATATCCTTTGGGTCAGGCTCTGTGAAAGAGTTCAGGTAACATCAGCCATTCACAAATATCTCCTCACATGTGGGCCTGTGCTACAGAACGTGTATCTTCTTAGAGTGGCCATGTGATAGAATTCTGACCAATGATATGGAAAGAGAAGATCGGGGGAGCATTATGTCTCCCAAGTCGAAAAGGAGTGGCTTCAAATCAAAACCTCTATTATGTCCTATGAGATTCACACATGCTCCTTCTTGCTGCATGGAACATGGTTCGATGCTTGATAGTTGGGCAACCACACTGGAATTATGAGAGAACAAAAATGTGCACAATGCCTGCATGTAGACAAGGCCAGAAAGGCACCTTATAAGTTTTCACAGCCGTTTTATCAGCTATGAGCATCTACCTATTCCCTGTGTACATAGCACCAAACGTACATCTTCTTTTTTATACATATGCATTAGTCCATTCTTGGTATAGCTGAAAACAAACTACCAGCTACAGAAAATGACACATTATTATATTTCATTTATACCAATGTTAAATGTGAGCATAACCTGCTACCCAACTCCACTGTATCAATTACCACCACTGAAAAAAAATCCTCCTTCCACTCCAGTCAAGATAAGCACAAAGACAACGCGGGTTGTGAAAAACTTGGGAACTTCTAGTCTAGAAACTAAATAAACTGTTTAAAAAAGAAAGGCTCAGGCTTCCTGGTGGCGCAGTGGTTGAGAGTCCGCCTGCCGATGCAGGGGACACGGGTTCGTGCCCCAGTCCGGGAAGATCCCACATGCCGCGGAGTGGCTGGGCCCATGAGCCATGGCCGCTGAGCCCGCGCATCCGGAGCCTGTGCTCCGCAACGGGAGAGGCCACAGCAGTGAGAGGCCCACGTACCACAAAAAAAAAAAGAAAGGCTCACTGCCTCTGACTGGTGAACTTCTCACACAACTAAGTGACGCCTCACGCAGAACCCAGAACTCTTTTTATTTATTTATTTCTGGCTGCGTTGGGTCTTCGTTGCTGTGTGTGGGTTTCCTCTAGTTGCAGTGGGCGGGTTGCGGTGCGTGGGCTTCTCATTGCGGTGTCTTCTCTTGTTGCAGAGCACGAGCTATAGGCGTGTAGGCTTCAGTAGTTGTGGCACGTGGTCTCAGTAGTTGTGGCTCGCGGGCTCTAGAGCGCAGGCTCAGTAGTTGTGGTGCATGGGCTTAGCTGCTCTGCGGTATGTGGGATCTTCCAGGACCAGGGCTCGAACCTGTGTCCCCTGCATTGGTAGGTGGATTCTTAACCACTGCACCAGCAGGGAAGTCCCAGAACCCAGAACTCTTGATAAGACTATCACTCTGTTAAGAGAAAGGTCCCTGCCACATGTGGGTGGAAGGTCACTTATTTAAAGTGGACATAATCTATGTTGCAGTTATGTTCCTGGCACCTCGTTTTCTGTGAACCACAGCACATGCCTTGCTGACCTGCCTATTACAGTGTCCAGAAGGCTTCCTCGTCTCCAACATCTAGGTTGCCGTGTGATATTTTAAAGCTATATTCACAAAGTTTGTTTCATTCAACACCCCCTCTCCGTCAAACTGCCACCAATCTAAGCCTGGGAAAACGTAATAATCTCTGTATACTAACAGCATCTAGTCTTCAGTCTTTCTGCCTAGAAATTTGTTTAAATCACAAGGACAGAATCTGATTTCCCAGATTCTCAGAAACCCAGCACATTTGCCAAGTCTCCATCTCCATCATTTGTACATCAGAACACACCACCACTAGGTGCCTAAGACCTTGGAGTGATTAAAGGGAGCTTCCTTGCAGTTTCCTCCCTCCATTTCCAAAGAACTCTCCATAGTTACTTTCAACAAGCCTTACGCATCTCTCTAAGAAAAACACCATCATCCTATTTTATCAGTCTTCACACATCTCCTAGCGCTAACTGCCTGAGTTAAGACTCTGGTCCATTGAAGCTGCTCCACTCTTACCACAATTAAGTGATCACAGTGTTGCACGCGAACCTTAATTCGTCACTTAAATTTCTCATTGTTTTAGAAAAATACTGAAAGCACACATCAGAAACTACCAGGGCCTGCATGGATGACTGGGGGTGAGGAGAGCAGTGAGAACCCTGTGTCCTTAACAAAAGGCAAAGAAGGACAATGACTGGCATTCATATGTAGCAAGGATGACAATGAGGTTACATAGAAGAACTGGAAATAATGAGGAAGTGAAACAAGTCGATTTTTCTCCTAAATTCAGAGTGTCAGTTGTGCAACCAGAGAACAGCTATCCTCTCTCCACTTGCAGAGTTTATGCAACTCTACATTTAATACATTTTCTGTCTCTTACCTCATGCTGCAGCATTACTCAATTGGAATATTTTTCTCCTAACTATACAGTATCTACTATACACCCATCACCGTCATGTGTGTTTGTTCACTCCATGTAAATGCCTAAACAACCTCATGACTTAGGAATTCTGCAGGCTTTCACCTGGTCAAATTGTCACAGTAAAGAGAATAACTTTGATAATGTCACTTATAAGAATTGGAAGAAACAATAACTGAAGAAAAGTTGTCTTACCGTTCCTCTCTAATTAAGAAGAAAAAGGGACTTCCCTGGTGGTCCAGTGGCTAAGACTCCGTGCTCCCAACGCAGGGGGTCCAGGTTCGATCCCTGGTCAGGGAACTAGATCCCGCATGCCACAACAAAAGATCCTGCATGCCGCAACTAAGACCCAGTGCAGCCAAATAACTAAATAAATAATAAAAGAAATATTTAAAAAAAAGAAGAAGAAAGGAATCACAAAGAATCCCAAATAGATCAGACAGAAAGTGAGAAATGTCCACTGCAAAAATTAAATCTCTCTTCCACCCCAGTGATCCTCTCTCGAGGCAATCAATATGAAGCATCTAAGTATCTTTCCAGTTTTCTCTGCCATAAACAAATATTTATTTATTCAAGTGGGAGCTTTCTCAACATACCATTCTGTATCTGGCTTTTCTTTTTCCTCTAAATTCTACCTTGGAATTTATTTCCTAACCACCCTAGTAGATGCCGTAGTTTCTGGAAGCTACTATTGCATCTGGGTGGGTGTTTAGATTGTTTCCACTCTTCTTATATGCTATAACTTTCTTGGACATGTGTCTTTGCACTTATTTGTAACAAATCTTCCAAAGTGGAACAGCTGTGTCACATGGTCTGTGCATCTTTACCTTCAGTAAATGTTGCCAAAGAGCCTTCCAGAGACTTCATTGTGACACTCCCATAAAAAGATGGGAAGATGCCTTAAAAACAAAAAATGAAAACCCTGTTTACTACTAAACTTTTAATCTTGGCCAATCTGATGGGTGAAAAAATGAAATCTCATAGCTGTTTCAATTTGGTTTCATGATCACCCTCATTACTACTCAGATTGAAGACCTTTTCATATATTATGATACTTTGAAGTACCTAGTACTATTCTTAGTCCATTTAACTTTTGGAATGTTGGTCATTTTAAAAATAGATCTATAAGAGCTCTTTTTATACTACAGAATAGCTTTTGCTTATTAGGTGTATTGGAAGTACTTTTCACAGCACCATTACCTTCTGACTCTGTAGGCTTTGCCACACCTATATTTTAACTTCTATGAAGTCAATTTTATTTTATTTTTTTTTGGCAGTACGCCGGACTCTCACTGCTGCGGCCCCTCCCATTGCGGAGCACAGGCTCCGGACGCACAGGCTCAGCGGCCATGGCTCATTGGCCCAGCCGCTCCGTGGCATGTGGGATCTTCCTGGACCGGGGCACGAACCCGTGTCCCCTGCATCAGCAGGCGGACTCTCAACCACTGCGCCACCAGGAAAGCCCTCTATGAAGTCAATTTTATTTACCTTTTTCTTTCTGTTCCTAGGTTTCCTGTTTCCTGTGAAACACCTTCACTCTAAGATAATTTTTCATATTGTCTTCGTCTCCTTCTTCAATGTCACTCCAAGAAAGAAGCAGCTGGAAGCTCGGAGGGTCTGAGTTTGTCTCTCTGCAGCTTTTCAGAGCAGACTTCCTTGCCTTTGGAGATGCTTCTCAAACAAGAGTGGAGTCTGCAGAACACAGCCTGCCAGGAGGTCACAGGGGCTTGGAGTCGGGGGAGTCACAAGCGTGGAATCATTTGGGGAATCCGGGTGATGGTTATATGGGAAATCTTCTTACTATGCTGACTAGACTTCTGTGCATCTGAAATTATGCTGAAATAGAAAGATTTTTTAGAGGGATAAAACAGGGAGCAGCGCAGGGCCACACAGCCACAAGTTGGGGTGAGAGGGTGGAGGCCCTGCATACCCTCCAGATGAAAGACAAGGGTTTGGAGGTAGTTGGCCAAGGCAAGATTTCACCCACTCACTGCTGGATGTGCCCACAAGCCCTTCAGCTTCTTTCCTGTATTCTCCGGGGGAGACTCCAGCCCTGATGTCCGGGGCTTCCTCGGAGTCCGTCCTCCAGGGAGGAAATGAGCCCTAAATATGCCGTCCTGGGTTAGTCGTGATCCTGCCCTGGCTGCCATGGGTGGGGTTTCGGAAAGGGGCATTGATTACGAATAATAAAACCTTGGAACCTTACATGTCAGACCTAGGAACCAGGAGCCAAGATGAGCCAATTTAAAAGGGAAAGAAAATGGAGAATGACACCCGTTTGTCTCATATGTGACCCCAAAATAGGGCCAGGCCCCGTGACCTCACCTGTGTGTGTCTAGCCATTCCAGCTACCGTCAAGATCAACTCCTCTAGAAGAGCTGGACTAACCTTGACTAACTTTCTAGTTTTCTTTGTTTTTTTCATTTCAAGTTGAAAAAGTTAGAGATACTTGTGATTTTAAAAATTTTGTCCTATATTTTGAACAAATAATGCCTCCACATGGTTCAAAATTTTTAAAGTACCCTTAGCCACTTTAATGCATCCTAGTTGCTAGTTTCTTTTAGAGCTTTCCAGAGATGTTATATGCACTGAGGAGCAAATATGTTGATGCATAATTTCCCTTCTAATTCATACAAAGGGGAGCAATGTGTTCTGCGCTTTGAGTCTCCATGGAAACTGTATCTTGGAAACACTGGAGATCTTTCCATCAGCATGTGGAGACCTGGCTCATTTGCATAGGCATTTAGGTTTCTTTCAACATCTCCCTAGTACAATCAGCACTGCAAAGAATAAGCTTATACAGAGATCATTTTACCTGTATATGTGTATTATCTATAGGAAGGATTTAATGCCTTGAAGTGGAAATGTTGGGCCAAAGAGCTTAAACATTTGTAATATTGATAGACATTAATGCTCTGCTCTCCACAGGGGCACTTGTCATTTTCTTAAGCGATGTTAATTCTACTGAAAGGAGCCAGCCTGGTGTGGCAGCAGAAGTCCCAGACCAGGGGAGAGGAGATCTGAGACGGAGCCCCAACCCTGCAGTAACGCGTTGCATGTCCCTGGGAAAGTCGGCTTTGTTTGATTCCTCGCCTGAGAAGTGAAGGGACTGAGTAAGGTGCCCAGGGACTTCCCTGGCGGTCCAGTGGTTAAGACTCTGTGCTTCCAATGCAGGGGGTGTGGGTTCGATCCCTGGTTGGGGAACTAAGATCCCACACGTCCTGTGGCGCAGCTGAAACAAAAAGGAGTAAGGTACCCAGGACCCGACAGTCACCTTTGCTGCCATAAGGAGAGGCAGAGGTACCCCGGTCACTTGGAATAATGAGAACCGGGTCAGCAGCTTTCTGCCATCCTCCGAATAAAAGAAACCAAGCCCTAGTGCACACAGCACTTACAAAAACCTGGGGCTGGGCTCTGTCTGCAGGGAGGCCCTGGTCCTGCTCTGGGGGCTCAGGGATGGGAGGGGGATGCTTACTTTCCTCTGTATTTCCTTTTCCATCATCAGAATTTAGCACCATGTGCATGAATTACCTATTCAAAAGTTAAATTCACTATTTAGAACAGAAACAAAGAGAAGTCTTCTGGAAAGCATCCTGGCCTGGGAGGGAGGAGGTCTGGGTTTTAGCTGCTTCACTTCTCTGGGCCTCCTTTATCTCCTTTGACCAGTGAGGGGCTTGAACAAGATGAACTTTCTCTGGTTCCAAGCCAGAGTGAGTGTAAAAGCATCCAAGGGGAACAGACTTTGGGGTCAGACAGAACTGGGCCTGAGTCCTGGTTCCCTCAACAGACCTGCTGTGTGACCTTGGGCAAGTTACTCAACCTCTCTGTGCCTCCATCACCTCATCTGGAAAATGGAGATAAGAACACCCATGTCACAGGTCTGTTGGGGGAGTAGGAGGTCATGTGTCTAAAGCAGGTTCTATGGTGCCAGGCTCAGTAAAGGGTGCTGTAATCAGGTGAGGGCAATTCCAAATACTCTACAGAAAATGAGCTCTACGGGGAACCTTAGAGAGTGTCCATTCTGACATCCTCAGTTTACAGATGGAAAGTGGCAGTGCAGAGAGGGTGGGATATATCGGGTGTCAGCCGAGGAAACCAGCACGCCTTCCTTCTCTCTTCCTGCCCAGAACTTCTGGGCCTCAGGAGATGTGGCTCTAACTCAGTTCCTTGTGTGATGGAGTTTTATCCATCAGCTGGTCCCAAAGAGTCGTCTATTTTCACGTTCCCTGCCTGGCACAGGTGACACCAGGGTCTGGTCACAGGCCACTGGGACTCTGAGGCCCCAGTACTGCAGCTCCCAAACCACGCCACGGTCTGGCCTTCCCAAGTGATGGATCTCAGCCAACTCCTGGGATATTGGGGTCAGGGACATCCCACTTAAGACCCTCTGCTCTCTACTCACAGAGAGGACAGGCTTCAGGCCCTACCATGGGACAGGAAGTTCAAAATGCAAACTCTCCTAGAAAGATAGGCACGGACCGAATTTCACATTAACCCAGAGATGACAGGATGAAGAGAAGGGAGAAGAGAGAAAGGCAGGGACGGGCCTGAAAACAACAGGAGGGGTGAGAGACGGGTATACATTTCAAAATGAAACTCACAGGGGACTGATTTTATAGCCAGGAATGGAATCTTCTCATTTCTGTGTCCCCAGCCCATGGCCTGGCACACGGTCAGTGCTCAACAGATGAATGAATGCACGCGTCAACGAACGGGTGAGCAGCTCAGAGAGCTGTTGTTTAACTGGGATAATGTGTGAGGAAAGGCTCTGCACCACGAATCTCTCAGTGCCGCCAGCGCCTGGCACACAGTAGGGCCTAAGTCGCTGTGTGCTTATGGCACGGGCGTGCCTCCCAGAGGTGGGGGAAAACTATGTCCTCTTCTTCCAAAGGAAGCTGGTAGTCTCTTTTGGAAGGAGAGCCTCGTCAGCATTGCTTTGGGGATTCAAACCTGCCCCCGACCGAGCTCTGTGAGCATCTCCCGGTTCTGAGGAAGAAGGGAGGCGAGGCCCTGTCTAAATCATAAAGACGTTGCATCCTGATACATTTTCCTCCCTTTCTTGTGGAGACAAGGAGGAGTTAGTAAATTCACATCCACAGATCTGCAGGAGCAAAATCTTGTCTTCTTGTATCAGAAGCTATAAGCTCATTTCTAATCCGACAAGTCCACACAAAAACTTGTACACAAATATTCTTATCAGCATTACCCACAATAGCCACAAAGTGGACACAACCCATATGTCCATCACAAGGTGAATGGCTAAACAAAATGTGGTACGTGCACACGATGGAATCGCATTCAGTCATAAAAAGAAATGAAGTACTGATACATGTTACAACATGGATGCGCCTTTAAAATGTTATGCTAAATGAAAGAAGCCAGACACAAAAGGCCATATACTGTATGATTCTATGCCTGTGAAATGTTCGGAATAGGCAAATCCATAGAGACAGAAAGCAGATTTGATTGCCAGGGTGCTGGGGTACCGTGGCATGGAGAGTGACTGCTAATGGGTGTGGGAGTTTCTTTTTGTGGTGGTAAGATGTTCTGGAATTAGACAGTGGTGATGGTTGAAAACTTTGTGAATATAGTAACAAAATACTGAATTACACACGTTAAAAAAGAAATAAGTAAAATTTTAAAACCAGAAAAAAAAAAATAGTAACACTGACCTATCAGGCCATTGGCTGTTGAACCTGGACGTCAAACTGTCAGCTCCAGAGCAAACAAACTCCAACCCATCATCCAGGGTGCACACCAGAGAGACAAATACAGATACACAGTTCATTCTCGTATCAAGATACGATACCTCTGGGACTTCCCTGGTGGCGCAGTGCTTGAGAGTCCGCCTGCTGATGCAGGGGACACGGGTTCGTGCCCCGGTCCGGGAAGATCCCACGTCCCGCGGAGCGGCTGGGCCCATGAGCCATGGCTGCTGAGCCTGCGCGTCCGGAGCCTGTGCTCTGCAACGGGAGAGGCCACAACGGCGAGAGGCCCGCGTACCGCAAAAAAAAAAAAAGATACGATACCTCTGAAATGAGTAAAGAGACACAGTGAACACTTCCTCATCTTCTTAGGTGGAGACACGTGTCTTTCTGCTTTTTGAAAAATGACAAACCTTCCTCTTAGACAAACATCTTATTGTGTCCCGTGGTCTCCTGCAGGCACATCTGTTGAGAGTGAGAGGGTCTGGGTCAGCACCAAGCATCTTTATGTATCCAGCAGGCATCTGGATGGGAGGCTGGGTCCCCTCAGGACAACGTCTGCTTTGAGATGGACCTCTTCTTGCCCTATTCGTGAACTGCTCAGGGAGGTCCGGCCACCAGCTCTCAGCAGCCTTCACGTCTGGCCTTGGCAGGGTGCCTGACTCACGTATGTGAACACACCCTGCAGAGCCTTGAATGGCCTTCATCTTCCTCACTGGTAGAATAATGGGGTCAGATTTGATCATGGAGTTGTGAAGAGTGTCCCAGGGAGCATCACCTTCAGAGGGGTAGGAGGTGAGACTTGGGGAGTGTTATTAGACACTGGAAAACAGGCTCCTTGTCCACAGGACCTCTCCGGGGCTTTAACGTGCTGAAGGGGGAGGCAGGATGCTTGTATGGATTAAGAGCTGAACCCTGGAGTCACACAGTGATTTGGGCATTCATTAGCTGTGTGACCTTGGGCAAATGACCCAACCTCTCTGAGGCTTAGTTTCCTCACCTCTAAAATGAGAGTAACAAGAGTACCTCCCTTCCCAGTGAGGCTGGGATGCTTCAATGTGTCAAAGTGGGGCTAGTCAATTACCATTCTGTGATTCACAGCTTGGCCTTGGCCCCTGTGGGAGCTCAGAAAGCACAGCAAATTGTGCCCTGTTGGATATGAAGGAGTTTTCCAGGGACAGGGGAAGGAGGAGGGAATCCAAGGCAAAGGGAAAAGCAGGCACAAAAGCATGGAGGCACGACTGGCTGTGGTGGCCTCGAGAACTGCTGAGATGCAGATGTGTGGGTGACTCAGGCACGGTGAGTGGGGGAGGGAAGGAGGCAGCAAGGGAGCAGCTGGAGAGGGGGCTGGGCCACAGCGAAGTCACTGGGAGTCACAGAACAGCTCTGGAGAGCATCCGGCCACTGCCACGAGTAATGGAGGAGAGCAATGAAGGTGCTATGTGCATGGGGAGGAGGGGCCCGCTGGACACGACCCTTCTCTCCCCCAGCCTCGTGGCTAAGAAGGCCCTCCCTCCTGCAGGGGATGTGAAAGGAGACCTCCTGGGGCCGGCAGTCAGGCTCAGGAGAGCTGGGAGGGCTGTCAGACAGCCAGGGGAGCCCCGGGGAACTGGGGCAGGTGAGCATCGCACTTGAAGCTATGCACGGGGAGAGGGTGCAGGCAGCAAACAGACTGTTTTGAACTAGGAATTAGATTCACATGGCGTAAGATACAAAAAAGTCATGGGGCCAAAAGGCAGAAGAAGTAACATGAGGGGGTGGGAGCAACCTCTGGGCCAGTTTCCTTTCCTAATAAGTAAAATAAAACTAGGCCCCAAAGTGAGGTCAAGCTTTTCTCCTTGGTACCAAGAGAATGGACAGATGCTCCTGAATTTGAAGAGCACCAGCCTGCGTGAAGTCAGGAAGGAACCACGCAGGCAGAGAGCAGTCAGGCCGCAGGTCTGGAAGCGGAGGAGTTTCAACTCCCCCTCCGGGAATTGCAGCTCACCCTGGCTGCTCTTACTCCAAAAACTTAGGAAAGGAAAAAAAGTAGGAAAGAATTAAGATGCCACACCTGGCAGTTTTAACTTACAAAAAAAGTATTTATTAATCTAATTTTCCTTCTCTTGCCATAATCCAGAAGCATGACGCTGACGGCCTGACATATCAGTGTGAAGTTGTCGAAAGCCCCACCAGTCACTGATTCCACAATTCCATGACTGGCCTTTGTTAGGCAACAGGACTGAAGTCCATACAGGAAGCCCACCAACCCCAGGGTCTCCCACACCTGCCATGGCTCACTGGGTGGGTTGTGGAGCGTGAGAATCAACAGCACCAAGCAGACGGACCGAGAAGGCTTCGGGCAGAACACTGCTGCGGTGTACTTCCCCTGACAGAAGCCGGAGCTGTCCACCCGCAAGGCTGCTCGGTCACAGGCCTGGTTCCCTGGGAAGCATCTCTCTTTGGCCGAGGGTCAGAAGGCTGCGCACCCAGATCGCCCTGAGAAGCAGTCCCCACACGCCAACCCGAGCCTGAGCCGCCATCGCTGTCTTTCCAGCGGGTCCGCCCAGCCCGCTGATGCTACTGCTGCTTGTGTGGAAGAGCCTTCCTGGGTGGTGGGAGCTCCCTGTGGATCAGGGTGAGTCCGCAGAGGATGAGGAAGACTCCTCCCCACCACAAGACCTCCTGGCACTCTCCATACAACACAAAACCCAGGAAGGCCTGCAGGACAGAGAGAGCTGTGAGGCTGGGCAGGCACGTACCCACAGGATGCGACCACGGTGGGTGGGCACCACCTGACTCTCCTGTGGCTGAGTGCCCTCCTAGGGTGGGAGGGAAGGTCTGGAGCTGGAAGTCTTGGGCCTGAAACCCATCTGTTACCTTCAGCATATCTCACCTGGAGAAGTGGGGAGGGTACCTCCTCACAGCATCGGACCCAGCAAAGTGCACAAGAAAGCCCAGCAGAGGCCGGCAGCCAGGCCCAGCACACAGCTGGTCCATCAAGTCCTCCCCGCCTGGACTGCAGGGCTGAATGGCTCAGCCCCACCTGGGAGAGAAGAACCTCGACCCTCCACATCTCCTGCCTGAGTTCACAGACCCCTGAGGAGCAGCAAGCAAGTAGGCTTTTGACAGTTGGACTTCATCCCCATCTAACTTGAGAATTCCTCCAAGTTAGAGATTAGAGGAGCAGCCACCGGGAGTCAAGACACAGCCCAACCTCTGCTTCAGTTCCTGGCCCTTCTCCTATGTAGAAGCAGGGGTTGCCCAAGGACAACCCACCCAGAACCCTCCCAGAGCCCAGGTTTGGGACAGAGAAACTGTACGCTCAGGCTACTCACCGAGCTGAGGATATTTGAAAAAGTCACTGTGACAGATGCAATGGCTGAAGACATGGAGAAACTGAGGCCCCGGCTAAAGAACGTCCACATCAGAGAATTGGTGGTAGCCATCACAATAATGCCTAAGATGCAGAAGCCCACGTTCACCTGCAGGAGAAAGTGTCACTGCAGCCACGGCCAGCCCTGGGCAGCATGACCGGCAGACCCCCTCACAGCAGCCAGGGTCATGGCTACTGCTGGCAGCCGGGCCACCACAGCCTGGGGGTTCTCAGAGCTTTCCTGCACAGGGCTTCACTTAACCCTCAGCAGCGCGCACACCCATTTAACAGCTGAAACAACCTCTTAGAAGACAGCTATTTGGCCATCTTGCCAGCCATGTGACCTTGGGCCGAGGTCAAATGCGAATTCCTATCCAGTTATTTTCTATTGAACACCAGTCTCTTACTGCCCCCACAGTGACCAAGGCTTGAAGTTCAATCCCAGAGGGCCAAGTACTTATTACTCGATATGAGGGATGAGTAAATCAGGGGCAGAGTCCTCACTTCCCGGGAGCAGGTAAAGCATGTATAAGTCCTGTCTCCCCGCCATGCTGTGAAGGCTACATCCCACTCGGGCCGGTCCCATTGGGCATTCTTGAGCTTTTACTGTGTGCCAGGCCCTCTGCTAATTGTTTTAAGTACATTTGCATTTGTTCCTTAACTTCATTTTACAGATAAAAATCCTGAGGCATTAAGTAACTTGCCTAAAGTGCCACAGCTGGGGGGAGCCGCCAGGATTCAAGCCCAGGCAGTGTGGCTCCTTGCTCTGAACCAGGACACAGCCATTCCTGGGGAAACCACACCTGGGACTATTTGAATGGCGATCCCAAGCATCACTTGGAGAACTTGCAGATTTCTTTCTTTTTTAAAGAAGAGCCCTGAGAGAAGAGAGGACCTTCAAGAAGCCTCCTACACAAAGGATATGCAGACCGCTTGCTTGGTTTTGAGTTTTAAACCTGCCTGCAGACAGAGCTGCTTCCTCTGGGGGGATGGTGTCCATCTAAACCTAATACTCTCATTTCTCGTTAACAGTTTCCCAGCAACTGAATATATAGTGTCTCGAGGAAGGAGTCTCTCTGCATGATTTACACAGAAGCACTGTACGTGCCAGTGCCAGCCTGCTTACGTAAAGGCTTATGAAGGTCCGCTGCACAACTGAGAAGACAAGAAAAACCTCATGGCTCACAGTCACTCATCTTACTTTGGACCACTCACTCCAAGAATTACAGCCAGCAGGATACCAACCGCAAGCATGGCAGCTCCCACTGGGTTAGCCCTAAACAGGCTTACACCTAAAGAATCAGCCTGTCTACTGATTCTTAGGTCAGGGCCTAACCCTGGGCTGCAGATGCAATGAAACCTCTTTAACAAGCAGAAGCTGGCCTATGACTCGGGTGGAAGCGGCAAAGACGTACACCTTAGCAGACATGGGAAGGTAGTTCAGGAGTTCTCAGCATTGGGGGGAAATGTCCAGAACATTTCTCTCAGTCAAAATGAGAGATAGAGGGGCTTCCCTGGGGGCGCAGTGGTGGAGAGTCCGCCTGCCAATGCAGGGGACACGGGTTCGTGCCCCAGTCCCGGAAGATCCCACATGCCGCGGAGCGGCTGGGCCCGTGAGCCACGGCCGCTGGGCCTGCGCGTCCGACCCGCGCACAAAAAAAAAAAAAAAAAAAAAAGAGAGATAGAGAAGACATTCCTGGTGGTCCAGGGGCTAAAAATCCCCCAATGCAGGGGGCCTGGGTTCAATCCCTGGTCCCGGGAACTAGCTCCCACGTGCCCCAACTAAAAAGATCCCACGTGCCCCAGCTAAGACCCGGCATGGCCAAATAAATATATATATTTTTACAAAGGTAGAGAGTAGATGTAGGAGGTGTGCATCTTCCCGAAAAGCGAACTAACCCAATCGGAGAACAGACTTTAGGTGCCCCCAAATGCGGCGCCGCAACGCGTTGGCCCGGGGACGCGGAGGGAATCCGGCGGAGGCGTCCGTGCAGGAGGCTGCGCACACACTGCCCCTCTCGGCCTGTGACATCCCACCTTGGAGCCCGCTGCGCCAGCCACGGACCCTCGGAGGAGCACACTTCGCGCTGGACTGCGGCCTCACGTGACGCGACGCTCACGTGGGTGCGGTGGCCAATAGAGGCTCCCCGAGGGCCTAAAAGGGCGGGGCCGCCGGCAGAGTCCTAGGCCTCCTTCTCCCGGCGTTGGCTCCTTTCCGCGTTAGGTTTAGGCTTTCCCTGGCGCGGTCCTGGACCGATGTCCAAGGCTGACAGTGGCGGTGGTACTGTGGTTGCTGATGTAGACTAACTCTTCGTGGCCTAGCAGTTTCAATCCTTGTCATTAGGTGTGGTCCAACATCGGGTCCCCTGGGAATCTGTTTAACTCCCAGGTCCCGCCCCACGCCCGTTGAAACAGAATCTACTTTTTAACAAGACCCCCCAGGAGATCGACATGCACCTCAGAGATACTTCGGCAGAGGGCGCCAAAGACTTGCAGACTCAGCAAGAACGTGGGCTAGGGTTAGGGCTTCTGACAATTCAAAAGGCCCTGATGGATATATGCTCATTGTAAGAAATTTAGAAAGTATATTAGAAAATTTCATCCATAATCACTCCACTCAGATAATTGGGATTAACATTACTTCCAATTTCCAATGTACTTAACTTTTAAAATGTTTTCGTTTAAGTAGTACGTTTCTTTGAAAATGAAGTGCTGTTCAAGTGTATAAAGGCTAATTACACTATCCAGGAAAGTCAGTTATTACCGTACTTTTCCTACATGTATAGTTTTATATATAGCACACGTTAAAAAATAGTGCATATACCATGTATGGGACTATTTTTCTAAACATGATTTCATAGTGCACATACTGTCCAGCAGCATTGTTTTTTTTCCATTCAGTAAGTTTTCATGTTAGTCCTTACGTGCCATCCTCTCACAACGTGGCTTTGTGGCTCCAATAAAAGCATGGATAACCCTGATGACTCCTATTAAAATATCAAACTGGCCAATTTTTGTAGTTGTGAAAAGCGAGGCTCTGAGAGGCACTGTGCCACTTTGCAAAGAGCTGTGTGAACCCCAGCGCAAAGATGATCCCATCAGAAAGCTCTTACCTTACTTGGAACCGACAGGAAATTGAGTGGTGCTGTGCTGGATCAACTGTGCCTGCTTTATAAGTTTTCTTAGAACAAATGATGCCTCTATTAGCATTAGAGGTCGAGCATCTCAGAGCCACCTCCTCCGTAAAGCAGACTCTGCTACTCCCCTACCTTTACACCACTCCTGTGGTTGTCTGTCTGCCTCCCTGCTAGCCTGCGAGCTCCTTGAGGGCAGGGACATGTTTCTTTCTTCTCTAGGTCCCCAGTGCCCAGCACAGGGCCTTGTCCTGGTGATGATGGCTGAATTGATACCATCCTTGGGCACCCAGCTAGGAAGTAATTTCTGCCTCCTGGACAAAAGCTCCCAAGGGCACACGTATCACCTGCTAGCAATCTTGTTAAAATGAAGATCCTGACTCAGGTCTGGAGCTGGATTAAGATTCTGCATTTCTAACAGGCTCCCAGATGGTGCTAACGCTGCAGGCGGCAGGGGGAGTGGGGGGTGGACGGGGGACACACCACACTGAGTAGCAAGTCTGTGATTAATCGTTGCCCTTAGCACACTCACACGCCTTGCAACATACTTACCTCCCTAACTGGGCTCCATCAGGCAGATGTTATGCACGTCTTCTCTTTGTTCTGCCACAGTGCCCAATATTGTGACCGGCTCCTGTCCTTGCTATGAAAGTTTGAGTTGAACAGACTATGATTTGATTATAAAAGATAAAATTTTAAAACTTACTAACAGCACCATGGTGTTAACTAGAGCACCCTTAACTGGGAGTGTGAAGGGGAAGGAATACCTCATCCCACATTTATTTGATGGTATTTTTAAATTAATTTTATTTTTGGCTGTATTGGGTCTTCATTGCTGCACACAGGCTTTCTCTAGTTGCTGCGAGCGGGGGCTACTCTTCGTTGTGGTGCACAGGCTTCTCGTTGTGGTGGCTTCTCTTGTTGCGGAACATGGGCTCTAGGCGCCCCGGCTTCAGTAGTTGCGGCTCACAGGCTCTAGAGCACAGGCTCAGTAGTTGTGGCGCACGGGCTTGGTTGCTCTGCAATATGTGGGCTCTTCCTGGACCAGGGCTCGAACCCGTGTCCCCTGCATTGGCAGGCGGATTCTTAACCACTGCACCACCAGGGAAGTCCCCACATTTATTTAAAAAGCAATGAAAACAGACATCAAAGATGGCTTATGGACAATAGATGACCTATCGAGTTCTGGGAGACCCATTCAAACTCTGCCTCAAATTTAGGGCCTAAAGTCACAAATTTAAGAGGACTTAGGGGCCAAGGAGGGAATTTAAATGTGTGAAGTTCCCCACCCCCCTCCCATGAGACAGGAGGGATGGGTGTGGCCTGTGATGACCTAGGGAGTGAATGTTTGTCTTGTCTCTTTTATGCCCTCTCTCCAACAGTACCTCGGTCTCTTCCTCCCTTCACTTTGATGGCAAAATATTAGCTCTCTGCACAGACACTGAATAGAAATACAGAGGCAGAGTTGTGGAGGAAAAAGAAAGAGTAGCTTTGTTCTTTGCCAAGCAGAGCAGGCTGACGCCTCAGGAACTGTGCCCTCCTCCCTGGGGAATCAGGAAATGTCTTATAGGTGGGGCTTGCAGTCTGGGGTAGGTGATAAGGATCAAAGTAGTGAAGGTCTTGCATTCTTCTCTCTGCTTTAATTTCTGTTCATCTCTGGGTTATTGGCCCAGGACCTTCTTGCTGAAATGCAGAACACTCCAAGGGGTTATTTGTTACAAGGGAGTGTAGGGGGTGTATATACCAGGGGCAGGATGTAATTCACAGAGTCCGCCTTAGAGGTTAGCTTTGTGAAGGACAAAGCTAATTACAGACACTACAGATCAGTAACAGTTAAAATAAAACTAGGATTGATTAACTCTTTCAGGCCAGTTTATGCTGCTTCTCTAGCCTGTTCATTGTTCCTTTATTTTCCTTGTTTGTCAGAAAATAAAAACCTCACTTCAACAAGACAAGGACACAGGGGCTTCTTTACGCTTCCAACTTGTGTCCGTTCTTTGCCCAGTTAAACAAATGAGCACATACGTACTCAGGATCAGGACTGTTCCAGGCAGCAGAATTGCCAGGATGACTAAGATCCCTGCACTCCTTGGGTTCTGGCTTTTTGCAAAACTTTCAGTTCTAGCTCCCTGTCCTTAGCTGGCCTAAAGCTTTATCTCCTTTTCCTTGCTGTGAGTGACGTTATGGGTTGAATTGTGCCCCCTAAAAAGATATTGAAGTCTTAATCCCCAGTACTTGTGAATGTGACCTTATATGGAAACGGAGTCATTGCAAATGTAGTCAAATTAAGATGAGATCATTAGGGTGGGCCCTAATCTGACTAGTGTTCTTAGAAAAGACAGACGGGAGAATGCCATGTGACCACGGAAACAGAGATTGGAGTAATGCATCTAAAAACCAAGGAGGGCTTCCCTGGTGGCGCAGTAGTTGAGAGTCCGCCTGCCATGGTGGCTTCTCTTTGTTGAGAGCACAGCCTCTAGGCAGACAGGCTTCAGTAGTGGTGGTACACAGGCTCATAGCTGTGGCTCATGGACTCAAATGCAGGCTCAGTAGTTGTGGTGTGCGGGCTTAGTTGCTCCGCGGCACGTGGGATCTTCCCAGACCAGGGGTCAAACCTGTGTCCCCTGCATTGGCAGGTGGATTCTTAACCACTGTGCCACCAGGAAGTGCTATATTTTTTCTTGTCTTGCCATAAAATATGAATTTTATTTCACGAGGTGATAAGATCCAAGCCTCTTTATTACCAGCTTCACTGCACCACCTTCTCCTACCTCCAAGGCAGTCAGTGTCTCTTCTTTACTTTACACTGAATTTCAGTTTGTTCTTGATTTCTGGCTCTTAGGGATTTACTATTACTATTCCTTGAAAGTTCAACTATGCATTAATTTTCTAAAATAGTTTTTCTTCAGTATTATTGAGGTATAATTTACAAACCATAAAAGTAACTTAAAAAATTTTTTTTCATTTCCTGAATCAGTTCATTAAGAATTTGCCTTTTAAAAAATTTTTAATTTGGCTGCATCGGGTCTTAGTTGCGGCACACGGGACCTTCATTGCGGCACGTGGGATCTTTCATTGTGGTGCTTGGGCTCTTCGTTGTGGCATGCAGGCTTCTCTCCAGTTGTGGCTCTTGGGGTCCAGAGCATGTGGGCTCAGTAGTTGCAGCACGTTGGCTTAGTTGCCCCTCGCCATGTGGGATCTATAGTTCCCAGACCAGGGATTGAACCCATGTCCCCTGCACTGGAAGACAGATTCTTAACCACTGGACCACCAGGGAAGTCCCAAAATTAACCCATTTTGAATGTAATTTTTATTAAATTTATAGATTTGTGCAACCATCACCACAAAACACTTTTAAAACATTTCTGCGACATCAGAAAGTTCTCTTGTGGGAATTCCCTGGCGGTCCAGTGGATAGGACTCCATACTTTCACTGCTGAGGGCCTGGGTTCAATCCCTGGTCTAGGAACTAAGATCCCACAAGCTGTGTAGCACAGTAAAAAAAAGAAAAGTTTCCCTTGTGCCCATCCCCAAGCAATCAGTGATTTGCTTTCTATCACTTGGCCTTTTTTGAAAATTTCACATAAATGGAATCATAAAATATGTTTTCTTTTGGGTCTGGCTTCTTTCACTTAGCATGCTTTTTTCTCCTCCCCCCACCCCCACGGTTCCTGCATGTTGTAGGAACATGTATCAGTTTGTCTCTTTTTTTATTGCTGACTACTATATGTAAAAAGTGTTCGATGTCATTAGTCGTTAGGAAAATACAAGTGATATGCCACTTCATACCCTCCAAGATGACTACAGGAAAACCTGACGGTAACAGGTGTTGGTGAAGATATGGAAAAACTGGAACACACTGCTGTTGTGAACATAAAATAGTGCAGCCAAATGGTCTGTTTGGAAAAGTTAGACAATATGTTAAAAAGAAGATGAACACATGTTCACCAGATGACCCAGCAATTCTTTTTAACATCTTTATTTGATTATAATTGCTTTACAATGGTGTGTTAGTTTCTGCTTTATAACAAAGTGAATCAGCTATACATATACATATATCCCCATATCTCCTCCCTCTTGTGTTTCCCTCCCACCCCCATCCCACCCATTTAGGTGGTCACAAAGCACCCAGCTGATCTCCCTGTGCTATGCAGCTGCTTCCTACTAGCTATCTATTTTACATTTGGTAGTGTATATATGTCTATGCCACTCCCTCACTTTGTTCCAGCTTACCCTGCCCCCTCCCCATGTCCTCAAGTCCATTCTCTTCAGCTGTGTCTTTATTCCTGTCCTGCCCCTAGGTTGTTCAAAACCTTTTTTTTTTTTTTAAGATTCCATATATATGTATTAGCATACGGTATTTGTTTTTCTCTTTCTGACTTACTTCACTCTGTATGACAGACCATAGGTCCATCCACCTCACTACAAATAATTCAATTTTGATTCTTTTTACGGCTAATATTCCATTGTATATATGTACCACATCTTCTTTATCCATTCATCTGTTGATGGACACTTAGGTTGCGTTCATGTCCTGGCTATTGTAAATAGAGCTGCAATGAACATTGTGGTACAATGTTGTCTTTTGTCTTGTTTATATTTTCCTTTGCTGTGCAAAACCTTTTAAGTTTCATTAGGTCCCATTTGTTTATTTTTGTTTTTATTTCCATTTCTCTAGGAGGTGTGTCAAAAAGGGCCATGCTGTGATGTATTTCATAGAATGTTCTACCTATGTTTTCCTCTAAGAGTTTTACAGTGTCTGGCCTTACATTTATGTCTTGAATACATTTTGAGTTTATTTTTGTGTATGGTGTTAGGGAGTGTTCTAATTTCATTCTTTTGCATGTAGCTGTCCAGTTTCCCCAGCACCACTTACCGAAGAGACTGCCTTTTCTCCATTGTATATTCTTGCCTTTTTTTTTTTGCAGTACACGGGCCTCTCACGGTTGTGGCCCCTCCCATTGCGGAGCACAGGCTCCGGACACGCAGGCACAGCAGCCATGGCTCACGGGCCCAGCCACTCCGCAGTATGTGGATCCTCCTGGACCGGGGCACGAACCCATGTCCCCTGCATCAGCAGGCGGACTCCCAACCACTGCACCACCAGGGAAGCCCCTATCCTTGCCTTCTTAATCAAAAATGAGGTGACCATATGTGCGTGGGCTTACCTAGGGGCTTTCTATCCTGTTCCATTGATCTACATTTCTGTTTCTGTGCCAGTACCATACTGTCTTGATTACTGTAGCTTTGTAGTATAGTCTGAAGTCTGGGAGCCTGATTCCTCCAGCTCCGTTTTTTTCCTCAAGATTGCTTTGGCTTTTGGGGGTCTTTTGTGTTTCCATATAAATTGTGAAATTTTTTGTTCTAGTTCTGTGAAAAATGCCATTGGTAGTTTGATAGGGATTTCACTGAATCCGTAGATTGCTTTGGGTACTATAGTCATTTTCACAATGTTGATTCTTCCAATCCAAGATCATGGTATATCTCTCCATCTATTTGTATCATCTTTAATTTCTTTCTTCAGTGTCTTAAAATTTTCTGCATAGAGGTCTTTTATCTCCTTAGGTAGGTTGATTCCTAGATATTTTATTTTTGTTGCAATAGTGAATGGGAGTGTTTCCTTAATTTCTCTTTCAGATTTTTTTTTACCATTAGTGTATAGGAATCCAAGAGATTTCTGTGCATTAATTTTGTATCTTGCTACTTTACCAAATTCATTGATTAGTTCTAGTAGTTTTCTGGTAGCATCTTTAGGATTCTCTACGTATAGTATCATGTCATCTGCAAACAGTGACAGCTTTACTTCTTTTCCGATTTGGATGCTTTGTATTCCTTTTTCTTGTCTGATTTCCGTGGCTAAAACTTCCGAAACTATGTTGAATAAGAGTGGTGAGAGTGGGTAAACTTGTCTTGTTCCTGATCTTAGTGGAATTGCTTTTAGTTTTTCACCATTGAGGACGATGTTGGCTGTTGGTTTGTCATATATGGCCTTTATTATGTTGAGGAAAGTTCCCTCTATGCCTACTTTCTGCAGGGTTTGTATCATAAATGGGTGTTGAATTTTGTCAAAAGCTTTTTCTGCATCTATTGAGATGATCATATGGTTTTTCTCCTTCAGTTTGTTAATATGGTGTATCACGTTGATTGATTTGCATATATTGAAGAATCCTTGCATTCCTGGGATAAACCCCACTTGATCATGGTGTATGATCCTTTTAATGTGCTGTTGGATTCTGTTTGCTAGTATTTTGTTGAGGATTTTTGCATCTATGTTCATCAGTGATATTGGCCTGTAGTTTTCTTTCTTTGTGACATCTTTGTCTGGTTTTGGTATCAGGGTGCTGGTGGCCTCGTAGAATGAGTTTGGAGTGTTCCTCCCTATGCCACATTTTGGAAGAGTGTGAGAAGGATAGGTGTTATCTCTTCTCTGAATGTTTAATAGAATTCCCCTGTGAAGCCGTCTGGTCCTGGGCTTTTGTTTGTTGGAAGATTTTTAATCACAGCCTCTATTTCAGTGCTTGTGATTGGTCTGTTTATATTTTCTATTTCTTCCTGGTTCAAGTCTCGGAAGGTTGCACTTTTCTCAGAATTTGTCCATTTTATTGGCATATGTTTGCTTGTAGTAATCTCTCAAGATCCTTTGTATTTCTGCAGTATCAGTTGTTACTGCTTTTTCATTTCTGATTCTAGACTTGAGTCTCCTTCCTTTTTTTCTTGATAAGTCTGGCTAATGGTTTATCAATTTTGTTTATCTTCTCAAAGAACCAGATTTTAGTTTTATTGATCTTTGCTATTGTTTCCTTCATTTCTTTTTCATTTATTTCTGATCTGATCTTTGATTTCTTTCCTTCTGCTAACTTTGGGTTTTTTTTGTTCTTCTTTCTCTAATTGCTTTAGGTGCAAGGTTAGGTTGTTTATTTGAGATGTTTCCTGTTTCTTAAGGTAGGATTGTATTGCTATAAACTTCCCTCTTAGAACTGCTTTTGCTGCATCCCATAGGTTTTGGGTCATCGTGTCTCCATTGCCATTTGTTTCTAGGTATTTTTTAATTTCCTCTTTGCTTTCTTCAGTGATCACTTCGTTATTAAGTAGTGTATTGTTTAGCCTCCATGTGTTTGTATTTTTTTACAAATCTTTTCCTGTAATTGATATCTAGTCTCATGGCGTTGTGGTCGGAAAAGATACTTGATATGATTTCAATTTTCTCAAATTTACCAAGGCTTGATTTGTGACCCAAGAGATGATCTTTCCTGGAGAATGTTCCATGAGCACTTGAGAAGAAAGTGTATTCTATATTTTCGGATGGAATGTCCTATAAATATCAATAAAGTCCATCTTGTTTAATGTATCATTTAAAGCTTGTGTTTCCGTATTTATTTTCTGTTTGGATGATCTATCCATTGGTGAAAGTGGGGTGTTAAAGTTCCCTACTATGATTGTGTTACTGTCGGTTTCTCCTTTTATGGCTGTTAGCATTTGCCTTATGTATTGAGGTGCTCCTATGTTGGGTGCATATATATTTATAATTGTTATATCTTCTTCTTGGATTGCTCCCTTGATCATTATGTAGTGTCCCTCTTTGTCTCTTGTAATCGTCTTTATTTTAAAGTCTACTTTGTCTGATATAAGAATCGCTACTCCAGCTTTCTTTTGATTTCCGCTTGCATAGAATATCTTTTATCATCCCCTCTCTTTCAGTTTGTATGTGTCCCTAGGTCTGAATTGGGTCTCTTGTAGACAGTGTATATACAGGTCTTGTTTTTGTATCCATTCAGCCAGTCTATGTCTTTTGGTTGGATCATTTAATCCATTTGCATTTAAGGCAGTTATCGATAAGGATGTTCCTATTACCATTTTCTTAATTGTTTTGGGTGTTATTGTAGGTCTTTCCCTTCTCTTGTGTTTCCTGCCTAGAGAAGTTCCTTTAGCATTTGTTTTAAAGCTGGCTTCCTGGTGCTGAATTCTCTTAGCTTTTGCTTGTCTGTAAAGGTTTTAATTTCTCTGTCGAATCTGAATGAGATCCTTGCTGGGTAGACTAATCTTGGTTGTAGGTTTTTCCGTTTCATCACTTTAAATATGTCCTGCCACTCCCTTCTGGCCTGCAGAGTTTCTGCTGAAAGATCAGCTGTTAACCTTATGGGGATTCCTTTGTATGTTATTTGCTGTTTTTCCCTTGTTGCTTTTAATATTTTTTCTTTGTTTTTAATTTTTGATAGTTTAATATGTGTCTTGGTGTTTCTCCTTGGATTTATCCTGTATGGGACTCTCTGCTCTTCTATGGAGCTGGGTCTTAGTGTTGAGATGGAGATCTCTGGGAGAGCTTTTGCCATTTGATATCGTGTGGAGCCAGGAGGTCTCTGGTGGACTAATGTCCTGAACTCGGCTCTCCCATCTCAGAAGCATAGGCCTGACACCCGGCCAGAGCACCAAGACCCTGTCAGCTACACAGCTCAGAAGAAAAGGGAGAAAAAAATAAAGAAAGAAAGAAAGAAAAATAAGATAAGATAAAATAAAATAAATTTATTAAAATAAAAAAATTAAAAATTTTTTAAAAAGGAAAGGAAGAAAGAAGAGAGCAACCAAACCAAAAAACAAATCCACCAGTGATAACAAGCGCTAAAAACTATACTAAAAAAAAGAAACCAGACAGACAGAACCCTAGGACAAATGGTAAAAGCAAAGCTACAAAGACAAAATCACACAAGGAAGTATACACATACACCCTCACAAAAAGAGAAAAAGGAAAA
The DNA here is from genome assembly GCF_003031525.2 of Neophocaena asiaeorientalis asiaeorientalis. NCBI lineage: Eukaryota > Metazoa > Chordata > Mammalia > Artiodactyla > Phocoenidae > Neophocaena > Neophocaena asiaeorientalis. Next base: position 1,756,895 of record NW_020172172.1, read on the forward strand.
TATATATATATTCACGAAGCCCAGGCCTCATTCTATGCAGATAGCTGGGGACCTTGGTTTTAGGTTCATCTCGGATGTGCATTCTCTGAAGCCGAGTCCATTTCTCAGGAGAAAGAATGGTTGTGTGAGGGAACCGTTAACCGAAACTGCCCTCCTTGGCCAGGCACGATGCAAACCGCTTGCGTGAGTTGTCTCACAACACAAGGTCCCTTCCCGATAAGGAACATGGTGCTGCTGCCGAAAAGTAATGGGGAGAACTTGGGAGAGGCTGAAAGGACCCAGCAATTTTGAGGCAGGAGATAGATGGGCCCCAGGGTGAGCAGCTGGAGTTTGTGCCCTGTGGACAGATACTCCAAAACAGTAGGAGGGAGGAGAAGCTAAGCCCTGCCCAGATAAGAGACCACATTCTCAAAGTCAAGGAGACCATCCCAACTACCCCCCCCCCCCACACACACACACACGCGCGCGCGCGCGCGTGCACGTGCAGAGAAAGGCTCCTTGAAGGTCAAAAAGGGTGGGGGCACCACCCTATAGTATGTGATATCAAGCTACCCATAGGCCTCTTCACTAGAATCCACCTTGGCTAAGAGATGCATGTGCACACATGGGAGTGAGGCAGGAGATAGTTGGGCTCCAGGCTGGGCATTTACAACTGGCCTCCTGTTTACATTTCCTGAGGAAGGAGGCAGGTGGGCTCTAGGCTAGGTATTTACAACCAGCCTCCGGTTTGCACTACGAGATAGAAATAACAACAGCAACAGGGTAAATAACGGGACTTTGTCTCCTGAGGACACTTTAAGATAACAGTCACAGCGGAGAAAGAAAGAGGCTAAACCCTGTCTGAGTAAAGGATCGAGAGGTCACATGTTCCCCATCCTTGGGGCAAGGGAGACACTGCACATGTGCAGAAAGGCTCCTTGGGGGTTAAAAAGGAGGGGGCACCACCCCATAATAGGTGATGCCAAGGTCTCTGGGCTGGAATCCATCTTGGAAAAAAGCTGTGCACACGTTAGGTAGAGTCCTAGGGGAGGTCAGGTGTGGAAAAAGAAACCAGATAATTGGCCAAAGGTAAACAAAGACCCGGAAGAACTGCCCTATATAAATGACTTAACTGCCTCTTTACTGTGCTCCTCCTCATTAGGGGGGACGCCCATACCCTTTCTCTCCGGGTGTGCATCTGTGCCTTGCTTCTCTTAACTAAACAGTTTCTCTGTGTGCTCTCCCACTTGTTGTGCTGTGTCTCTAATAATAAACTTTGTACCTGTTTTTGCAGTTTTTGCCTCCTTGAGAAATGCATTTTTCAATGGAGGCAAGGGCCAGGGGAATTTAGCTTCCAGCCTCTAGCCCCTGGTAGACTAATGGTTAGGATTCCTGGTTTTCATCCAGGCAACCCAGGTCCAATTCCTGGGCAGAGAACTAAGATCTTGCTTCAAGCCACTGCCCGCTGCTGCCTCTCCAAGATGGCGAAGACACTGAGATATACCAAATACGGACTCAGAACCAGGCAAAGCAAGATGACTGGCCAAGGAAAACCAGAAGAAATGCCCCATAAAAGTGATTCAAACTACCATGAGGGCACGACTCTCTCTGAGCCCGCCCATGTGTCTATCCACATGTACTCTTTTTCCTCCTAATAAATGCTTTACTTGTTTCACTACTTTCTGACTCTATGTAGAAATTCATTTCTACACTGCTGACAGGCCAGGGCCTTGTGACTGGTCACTGGTCCCTGGTGGTCTAGTGGCTAGAATTCAGTGCTCTCACTGCTGCAGCCTGACTTCAATCTCTGGCTGGGGAACTGAAATCCTGCTTCAAGACGCTGCAGGCCGAGGCCACCTGATATCAATTTCATCCCTAGGTATCTACTCAAGAGATGTGAAACATTTTCGTAGCAAGACTTACACAGGAGTATTTAGAGCACTGTTATCCATAGTAGCCCAAAATTGCCAACAGTTCAAATTGTAACTGAGCAGGACCCTACAGGGCTTTCCTGGGACAGACCCTTCCTCCACTTCCTCTGCTTTAGCTCCTCTCTAAGCATCTAGATAATAGCATCTGACGGCACATTCTCTGAGTAGTTTTATAGATGCTAAAACCCCCACCGAATGGAAGAAGTTAATTACTTGATGACCCTGAATGCATAGCCCCCAGACCCACTGGCACCTAAGGACCGATAGTGTTAACCCCCGTGACACTTCTCTGTTACCTCACCATCAACCAGTCAGAGAACTGGGCACGAACTTATCACAAACCCTGAGATGCCTCTCCCACATCTTGCTTTTTTTTTTTTTTAAAGATTTATTTATTATTTATTTTTGGCTGCCCAGGGTCCTAGTTGCAGCATGCAGGATCTTTTGTTGTGGCACGTGGGTTTCTCTCTAGTTGTGGCGTGCCGGTTTTTCTCTCTCTACTTGTGGCATGGAGGCTCCAGAGCACATGGGCTCTGTAGTTTTCAGCACGCAGGCTCTAGTTGAGGTGCGTGAGCTCAGTAGTTGTGGTGCACGGGCTTAGTTGCCCCGCGGCACATGGGATCTTAATTCCCTGACCAGGGATCGAACCCAGGTCCCCTGCATTGTAAGGCGGATTCTTTACCACTGGACCACCAGGGAAGTACCATCTTCCCTTTAAAAATGGTTTGCTGGACTTCTCTGGTGGTGCAGTGGTTAAGAATCTGCCTGAAAATGCAGGGGACATGGGTTCGAGCCCTGGTCTGGGAAGATCCCACATGCTGCGGAGCAACTAAGCCCGTGTGCCACAACTACTGAGCCTGTGCTCTAGAGCCCACAAGCCACAACTACTGAGCCCATGAGCCACAATTACTCAAGCCCATGCCCCTAGAGCCTTTGCTCCGCAACAAGAGAAGCCACCACGATGAGAAGCCCACGCACCACGATGAAGAGTAGCCCCCGCTCGCCGCAACTAGAGAAAGCCTGCACGCAGCAACAAAGACCCAACACAGCCAAAAATAAATAAATACGTAAATAAATAAATTAATTAAAAAAATGCTTTGCTGAGGGACTTCCCTGACTGTCCAGTAGTTAGGACTTGGCTCTTTCACTGTGGTGGCCTGGGTCGGGGAACTAAGATCCCAGAAGACACACGGTACGGCCAAAACAAAACAAAAAAACCCCACAAACACGGTGTCAGTAGATTGGCTGCACGAGGGTGAATGGACCCAAGTTTGGTTTGGTAACACAATGCCCATCGAATAGTAAGTAAATAAAATGTGGCGTGTCCATACAACGGAACATTACTCTCAATAAGAAAGAATGAAGCGCTGATACACAGAAGTTCCTTGAGGACAGGGTTTCTGTTTGCCTTGTTCACTGATGACCAGTGCCTGGCATATAATATTTGCTCAATAAGCATATGGTGAATGAACAATATAAATCACCTTATTAAACAATTTATTTTTAAAAGATTTTATTACATTTTGAAAAATGGCCATATTAACAGTCATAAAAATGGCCCATGAGAACACTTCAAGTAGGAATACAAAAATAATCTATATTAACAAGTTTGCTATTCATGCATACTGCACCATCACTAACCTCACTGTAAGTTTTGGAACCTGCATATTGTTGGAGCTTCTGATGCAAGACTCAAAGGAGATTATGGCAGTACTGAAGGAAAAAAATAATCTGGCCGACATGCACTGTAAAACTGCAGCTACAGGCTTTTATTTTAAAAAGACAAAAGGTTTTCTCAATATTTACAGCTTTGAAACGGTAACCTCTAACTGCAGGCTGCGGGCTGCCACAGGTGTGCACAGGTGCAGAGAGTTCATAAGAAACTTGAGTCAGCCCCCCCAACCCCCACATACACAGGTAATAGTTGTGGCTCTTAATTCAGCTCTGCTAAGTGTGCAAGGAGAGGTCTTACTTCTATAAGAGGGAAAGAAGTCTCCAAACAAGGTAGGTAGTTGATCGGGATCCTTATGATTCATTCATTTCTTTTCTTTTAAAAATAAATTTTCAGCACGCAACTTTTCTGACTCCTGGTCAGTAATTTTTAAGAAAAGGAAAAGAAAAAAAATTAAGGCTCTAATTCTTGCAGGAAGAGTTATTCTTGGCATTCATTAAGTTTAAATTTCAAACTAGGACTATAATTTTCCGTTTGTAAACTACTTTAACAGTAAACAAGAATCTCATGTGTATGATAACTGACTGAATTATGCTTACAATAGCAATGGCTGAATTTTTTTTTTTTTTTTAATTCAGGAGGTTCCCTGAAGAAAGCAGTTAAGTGAGTCAATAGTTAAATTAAATTTTAACTAAATCATCATTTAAAAACCAGAATGAGTTTATTCGGCACAATTTTCAGGAGTTTACCTCAGCAAGCCTGACGTTTTCCTTCTTCAGCCGCACGACGTACTGGATCTTCTGATGTAAGTTTTGGTGACCTACCAACTTCCCATTTTCCTCGGCGAGACACTCCACCTGCTTCCTTAACATTTCCATCTCCTGCAGGTAAATCAATCCAGGGAAGGGAAAATGAGCTGCTTTTAATTTTTATTTTACAATAACATTATGTCGTGCCTTCCAAGAGCACAGGGAGGGAGAGACAGAGCCCAGGTTCCCAGCTTTCGTGGCCACACATCTTTGCGTGCAGAGGAGCAACTGTAAACCACGGGATGCCCAATCGCAGCCCGGAGACTTATGCTGATCGGCTCTGTTAATAAAAACCAACACACAAATGCACCTGGCACGTTCTCTCCTTTTCTTCATACAATTCTTCCAGCTTTGATCTTAGTTGTTCCTTTTCTTGGAACGCTTTAGACTCCAACATTCTAACTCGTTCAACTTCCTCAGTCATTGTAACGTAGTCGGTCTCTTTGTTCTGAAGGGCACTCTGGAGCTGCTCTAGGCTGTAACAGTAACTATCACGTTATGGTCTCCCAAAGGCACGTAATTATAAAACAGTACTCAAATCAGACACTTGTCACCCAAGCTCAGAATTTTTATTTGAAAGTATCACTAATATCCAGCCCTCCCCTTTCTGACAGCACAGGAAGACAGCAAGAGCTGCAGATACACTTTTTTATGGTTGTTTTACCCAAAACTTTCATTTTGGAAAGTTCCACAAACCGTTTTTTACACAACAGAAATTTAGAATGGAAACTTTTAGATCTAGCCCTCAGAGCAAACTGTTACTTAAGCATTATTACAGTCTGCATGGTTTATTCAGTGCCCCATATCTTAATCATTTCTGGTTTCAAAAAATGGTTCTCAGATGGTGGGACACTAGTCATTTCTTCAAGGATGTGCTATTTAGAATTTATACACTTTATGCAACTATCAATTGAAAATAAACATTAAAAAGAAGGGTTACCCATGGATGAACCTAGAAATTGTCATACTGAATAAAGTTAAGTCAGACAGAGAAAGACAAATATCGTATGGTATCATTTATATGCAGAATCTAAAAAAAATGATACAAATGAACTTATTTACAAAACAGAAACAGACTCATAGACTTAGATTATGAATTTATGGTTACCAGGGGGAAAGGGAGGTGGGGAGGGATAGTTAGGGAGTTTGGGATTGACATGTATACACTGCTATATTTAAAAAAGTGTTGGATAACCAACAAGGACCTACTGTATAGCACAGGGAACTCTGCTCAATATTATGTAACAACCTAAATGGGAAAAGAATTTGAAAAAGAATAGATACATGTATATGTATAACTTAATCACTTTGCTGTACACCTGAAACCAAGACAACATTGTTAATCAGTTATACGCCAATATAAAATGTTAAAAAAAAGAATAGTGTTCAAAAGGAAAAAAAAAAAAAGAAGGGTTACCAAACAATTATATAGAATTTCACAAAACTAACTGAATCCTATAAGCTTCCCAAAGAAACAAATGCTTTTTATTTATTTTACAATGCATATGGAATAGAAAGCTGATGATTTAAGTGATGTAATACACAGAATTAAAAATACCACTTAAGGCCAACAATTTCTTTGGTGGTGTTTTCAGACTACATTCTGTGGAACCTCAGGAGGACAGTGTGGGAGTGAGGGCACTGATGTTCTCCCAATTCATCTGGAGCTGTTCTGCTTTTGTCTTATGTGTTTTGCTTTCGTTTCATGAAAAGGCTTTGTGGCATGGCAGACACCGCAGCTGCCTACCCGACAGCTAATCCCTTGCTTTTTATAAAAACTCAGTTTATTCAGAGGACAAGAAAGGGAGAGGAGAAGCACACCCAGTTCCCAAAGATTAGTAAATAATAACTGGTCTGAGCTAAAACCATGGTTATCTCTACCCCACTGCCAGATACTGGTTTTCTCAGGTTGCCCTGCAGGCATGCTAATTCTGGATAAGGAGACACGATGAATCTTGAGGGTTTCTGGGAGTTTTTTTCCCTGAAAAAAGAAAGTCCTTTTGAACCCACAACACTGTAAGCTGTGATCCTGTTTATGTTGTTTGGAGCTGCAGCAGCCATCTTGTAGTCAATAGGTCACAAGCAAGAGTACCAAAAGCAGAAGAATGGGAAGGGGCTGGGTCAATGCACCTCCAAACCTCTTGTTATGTGAAATTAAACATCTGCCTACACCACTGTTGGCTTGGTATTCAGTTCTTTGTAGCTTTTTAAAAGCACTGTCACATACACATGTGGATAACGCAATGTTTAAAACTGTTGCTGTAGGCTGGGACTGATAAAACCATGTGTGCCATTTTCTGGAGGTTGCTTCACTTGCCACTGTGTGGGCTCCTGTAGTCCCAGGGACACTGTAGCACTGATTACTAGATCATGAAATAAATTATGTATCAGCTTAGATAGCTTTTATTCTTTTTGCTAGAAGGTCTCAAATGGTTATTATCTATACTTCTACAAACTATACAGGTGGATTCTCATAGATCCTGTAAGTGATCCAGATTTCTGTCCTAGCCCACAGCTAACTGGCAAGGAGCCAGTCCCCAAACTGCTCAAATGCAGATGAAAGTGTTGAACAAAGTTCTGTTCCACACCTATACTCTATTAAGTATATGATTCTATGATGCAAATGACTCAATAACTGAGTAACAAATCTTTCCCAAGTTGGGTGGTCTTTGTCAGCTGATCATTAAAAAGACTTTTTTTTTTTTTTTTTGGCCATACCATGCGGCATGTGGGATCTTAGTTCCCTGACCAGGGATTGAACCCATGTCCCCTGTAGTGGAAGCACAGAGTCTTAACCACTGGACCACCAGGGAAGTCCCTAAAAAGAATTTTTGATGACATATCACTATGTAACTTCTGGCATATTAACCTGGATAGAGTTCAAATAATTGGAGGACAACATTCTAAAAAAACTCCTTCCATTGTTATTTACTTAGTATGTGAATAAGATTTCTCAGCCTTTATATCTATAAAGACAAAAAAGTAGGAACAGAATTGATTGTGAATATTGTATGATTCCAGAATTAAGTGAAACAGAATGAGCTAATTAAAGAAAAAGCATTAAGATAAAATGCATTGAGAGATGCATTTCCAATAAAATTTTACTTGTATAATAATTATTCATAAAAATTTACAATAAATTCAGGATACTTTAATAATTGTAATGAAAACTCAATCCAGAAAAAATATAACACTTAGAGCCATATGAATATAATAAATTTTTACAAATTACTTGTAATTTGCATACGTATTTTCATTGCTGAGTTATGATAGGGCAGTCAACAAAAAATTTTCCAAACAATATATTAAATTAGGATATAATTCTGCATGGGTATAGAATGGAAACTTAATTTCAAAGGAAAAAGGAACAGTGTAAAATTTTAGACTTACAAATTTCTTCAAGTATTTTTTAAATGGGTAGAAAGTACCAAATCAGTTGGATAACTTTTGAAAGAACACCACAAAAGCTTTATTTCTAAATGTCACTATTTTCAGTATGTCAAAACTTCTATCCTTTGCAATAATTTAAACTTACAATGAAAAATTTTAGACATAGTCAACTCCAAAAATGTACAAGAGGGTATATGGTGTTTCAAAATTCTTTTAGGAGGTAAAACAAGTGAAAATGTTTGAGAATCACTGTTCCTGATCAGATCTATTCTATTCAGAGAGTAAAATATCTTTCTAACGTTTTATCACTTTGTTAATACCAACCAGTTTACTTATTGTGAACTTGATAGAAAATACAGTGTATCCTGTTTATCAAAGAATGAGGCAGTTTATAAGATTACATAAATTAAAATATAAGAAGTATATGAATAAAATAAAATCATGTCCATAGAAAACATATAAAGAGACATAAGGTCAAGACCAGAAGAATTCATAGTATTGATCTATGGGTCTGAGAGGGCCTCAAGGTTTTAAATCAGAGGAAACCAGAAGTGAGAAGGAAACCTGGTCGGTTATATAGTTCTCGTTGTACATGAGGAGAAAACCCATCAATTCCCCCAGGGAAGCTAAGGTTTTCCTAGCACTTATTTCTTTAAGTTTTTTTTTGGAATGGCTTCATGTGAGGAACCCCTTTAGCAAGTGGTATTTAAGAAAAGAATTTTGTAAATATCTATTATGTTCACATACTACTGCAGAAAGGAAAGAATTTACTTACCTTGTGGATATTATAAGCATTTCTTCCTTTAGAGGAATACTGGTTGGTGTTAATAAAGAAATGATCAACAAGAACTTGAATTACAAAAGAGTGTACTTACTCTGCTTTCATTTTTAGCATTTCTTCAACCAATTTATTCTATAAGAAGATTAAAGAAAGAGAAAGAAAAAATGACTTAAGTTCTTAACATCGCTAAACAAAAGACTGAAAGTAATCAGTCCGCTCTCCCTAATGGTAATAAAACCAATTAAAGCAAATTCCTTTACAATACATGCATCTCAATGTTCACAATGGCACTATTTACAACAGCCAAGACATGGAAGCAACCTAAATGTCTATGAACAGAGGAATGGATAAAGAAGATGTGGTACATATGGACAATGGAGTATTACTCAGCCATAAAAAAGAATGAAATAATGCCATTTGCAGCAACATGGATGGACCTAGAGATTATCATGTTAAGTAAGTCAGAGAAATATCATATAGTATCACTTATAGGTAGAATCTAAAAATAGATACAAATGAGCTTATTTACGAAACAGAAACAGACTCACAGACATAGAAAACAAACTTACAGTTACCAAAGGGGAAAGGGGGAGAGAGGGATAAATTTGGAGTTTGGGATTAGCAGATACAAACTACTGTACATAAAGCAGATAAACAACAAGGTCCTACTGTATAGTACAGGGAACTATATTCAATATTCTATAATAAAACATAATGGAAAAGAATATGAAAGAGAATACACATATAGGTATAACAATCATTTTGCTGTACATCAGAAACTAACACAATATTGTAAATCAACTATACCTCAACTAAAAAAAAAAAAAGGGACATCCTTTTCCACAATCCCAGCTACACACACATAAAGGGGGTACCTATTTACAACCGTTCATGTATTGTGCCCTTTAAAGCCTCAAATAGGCACTCGATACTTGCTTCTAAATGGAGAATTCTGTGTGAGCAGTAGGCTTACCGTCTAGGCATGAAGACTAATTCACTCTTAATTCTCAGCTATAGCTAAATACTGATGGTAAATATCAAACTTAACAGGAATACAAAAGAGACAAAATTTCAATAATAAAATGGTTTCTAAAATATATAACCATAAATGCTAACTATAAAAGCATTTTTCACACAAGAAAAAAACTATTATGTAAAAAAAATCATACTTTAGCAAGTCTTTCTTTGATTTCTTCTTGTTCATTCTTCAGCTGCTGCGTGTCTGAATGATTCTGTTCACTGCGTTAGATTAGGAAGGGAGGATGGGAAAAGTGTCAAATATATTCAAGTATCGATTTTGTATCTATTACATGCAGCAACGCCAAGATGTGCAAAGAAGAGCTAATTCTATGGTGATTAGGTCAAGTTAGCACAGTCAATAAGCGTGATCAACACATGAGGATGAAATAAGGTACCTCCCCAGCATTCGGGATTCCTTCCATACAAAAGTGAGATGAGCAAAGCTGGGAAATCTAATGACAGGGTTTGGTTGAGAATAAAGTATTAACTTAGAGCGGTATCATCTGAAGATCGTATGTGAACAAAATGGGGCTGAAAGGACAGTCCAGGTACCTGGCATGAATGTGACTGGCTGGGTCGTGATGGTGGGGAAACACAGGACACACATGGGGGCGGTGAGGGCCCCTCACACTTGGCCTGTCCCATGGAGCCTCTGATGCCCCCTCTTTGCTTTAGATTTCAGGTCTGGGACTGCTGTAGCCTTTTTTATTTATTATTTTTGGCCACGATACGCGGCGTGCGGAATCTTAGTTCCCCAACCAGGGTTCAAACCCGTGCCCCCCGGTCACCAGGGAATTCCCTGCATTGGATATCATAGTCAGCTGGAGATTCTCTGATGCCACTCGGGCTTCCCAGACATGCTGACACCAAGAAGGGGATTCTCTGAGCACCAGACATAAATCCCGTCATGGAAAAGAAACACTCCTCTGTACAAAGAAAATTACATTCTGGACTATACATCAGTATCATGTGAATTTGATTAATGTGAGGCCATCTCTGTGAGCCTGACCAGGTTGGATAATAAATTGAGTTTCTGTGGGCAGCCCCTGGATCAGGAGACACCCCCCTAGGAGAACCTGCCTGAAGGCTTCTGGCTTCTCTAGAAATCTCTCTCTCACTTGTGAGTAAAGGATCATTCCTTGAAGGAAAACAGAAGCTACATTAGTTTCTTCCACTTAATGAATCTGACAGCCTAGATAAAAATGGTAGTGAGGAAAACACCCCAAAACATTAGGGCAGATGTGTTTTCTGTTGTCTAATCTGGGGGGGTGGGTAACTTTTTCTGTCAAGAACCAGACATAGGTTTTGGGAGCCATAAGGTCTCCGGCACAGCTATGCAACTGGGCTGCTGTAATGCAAAGGCAGCCACTGTGATATTTATATGAAAGAACCGGACTGCTCCAATGAAACTTCAGTTACCAAACAGGCTGACCCCTGGGCTATAATTTTCTTCTATTCTAATTCATGAAGAAGGTTCTGTATGGCTCCTCACAAATGGGACATAAGGCTATGAAATAAAGTATTTTAAATTGTGGTTTTATACATGATCTGGTAACGTTCTAAGTTCCACGCTCAAACTAACTCTTGATAAAAGGTACAATGCTTTTCTTTAATATGCCTGGACATGGGGGTGGAGCATATGGAAACTAGGTGAGCAGACTGTGGACTACCTGCATCAAAATCACCCAGAAGGGGAAGTGAAATCCCTACAAGAGGATGCTTAATAAAATGAGCACCTCCTATGCTCACTAAAACTTGAAAAGAACCATTTAGGGGAATTCCCTGGCAGTCCAGTTGTTAGGAACTGAGCTTTCACTGCCGAGCGCTCGAGTTCAGTCCTTGGTCAGGGAACTAAGATCCCCCTGCACCCCGCCACCCAGCAAAGAAACATTTAGGAATAGGTTGTTAGCACAGCCACCATCACCAACCTCAAATATCCATTGTCTCACTTAGGTTTGGACAGTGCACGTCAGGGCTGCTTCTGGACAGGGATGGGGAGCAGCGGGAGTGGGAAGCGCCTGTTAAGATCTTCTGACAACAGCAGCAGAGGCAGACACCCCTAACCTGGGATGCCGAATTCACAAAGGGCTTCCATCCCCAATACAGACCCCCTTTGACAAACCTCAACTTCCTGCGTAGTCTCATAGACCACCCTCATCTCCATCCCTCACTCAGGGGTGGGATCATAAATCTACCGTGTCTACTTAACAGCCACCATTTGTTGAGTGGCTCCCCTCTCCTAAGCACTGTAACGAGCACTTTACACACGTTGTCTTTGGTCTTTAAAACACCTTGTATAAGAGGTGTCATCTCCCTCACTTTATTGCTAAGGAAACCGAGGCACTAAGAGGTTTAAAGATGTGTCCAAAGTCACACAACTTTCAAGTGTCAGAGACACGATATAACCTGGGTGCGGCTGCCCTTGACAAGACGCTGTGCCATTATCAGATACAACTAGAAGACTGAGTTGAGGCCAAAACACACACCACACACACACATACACACACACACACACACAAGCATCCACACCCACACCCACACACCCCCCACACCCACACAGAGACCTAACAGAACGCCCCCCTGTACAGCTTCTCCTAGGAACGTGCCCTTCCCCAGAAGCCAAGAAGCAAAACCAAGAAAATTCTCCCTTTTTCTGCTGGCAGAACCTTGAGCCTTGTCTTGTTGACATATTTGCTCCAGCCTCACCCCTTTCAAATACAAGTAGACAGTTTGGTTCAAGTATTTCACGTGTTTGAAATTCATCTCAATAGCTCTATAGCAATACAAAAGTAAACAGAGTGGGCAAGATGGTGATGACCTTATTTTCCCTCTCTGGTAAAACAACCCCCTCATCAGACCTGATTGAGAAGCAACCCCTGGAGCGGCTCCTGGATCAGCAAGAAACATCACACACGCTGTGAAACCTATGCTGACCTCATTCACTCAACTATCCCCGGGCAGGCCAAGATTTAGCTCACAGACTGCTCGAGGCTCTTTCTCACCTGTTGTCCTTTTGTCTTTTAATATCATCCAGCTGACCTTGCAGGAGCCAGTTCTTCTCTCTCAACTGCTCGGCTTCCAGGCGTAGGTTTTCCATTTCACACAACTGCTCCTAATAACATCAAATCAGGTCTTTTCAGAAAACACCTTACAGTAGGCATTATTTTGCTCCCCAGGCCGTGATGAGACAGGTATTCCTCTTTTAAGCTCCCTCCACACACTGAACACTGCTCTGGGTATCACTGGAGAAAAAGTAGACTATGAGAAGCTCTCAGGGGCTCCGAATGTGATTAATTTTCATACCCCCATTGTCTTAAACATAGTCTCTTATCAGTATCACATAATTTGGACTTCCCTGGCAGTCCAGCGGTTAAGACTCTGCACTTCCACTGCAGGGCGCACGGGTTCGATCCCTGGTTGGGGAACTAGGATCCCATATGCCAGGCGGCACGGCCAAAAAAAACCCCAAACAAACCTTAATTCATTAAAATTCCTTTATGAGAAAAGATGAACAAAAGCATCTACTACTTTGGTAAATGTTCTATTTGATTCTATTTAATAGATTCTAATTTTTAAAAATTGATGTGCCACAGCCTCAAAATACTTAATTGGATTCTGACTTGAAAATCATGAGCATAACCACCCAGAGGAAATAAATACTCGTCTACAAGGAGTGAACTTTTTGATTTACTTCTGCTTATCTATTGTTTGACTTCTTTTAACCTGATCCAATTTCTTCTAAGTACCAAGATCATGCCACATTCCTGAGATAGCAGCATACTGAGAGCCGCCCTGAATGAAAAAGCCAGGAATGATCCCCTCTATGAGAAACAAAGTTTAAGAGTGATACTGTCTTCCTACACAGTAGGCTAATTTTGTTCCTAAACAAAAACTCACTGCAGAGCCATGAGGTCACAGACTATCTTCTATGGGGCATTGCATCCTCCCTACACACCCTTCTGCGCCCACACTACACCTACCCAGGCACTTCTCCACGCACTTCCCACCCCTAACACCACCCTAAATATACTCTCCCACACACAAAAACCATACCCCCCAAGTACGGGGCGAAAAACACTAGAAGGAAGTTTAAAGAAATGGCAAACAAGAGAAACAGACAAAAGCAAATTTCTCTGACATATAAAGAATGCTTGTACCTCATTAAGAAAAAGTCCAACCACAGAAAAATGGGTGAAGGATATAGTTCATAGACACAAAAAACCAAAAGATGCTCAATCTGACTCCTAATAAGAAAAATACAAATTTAAAAATACAATGAGATAACGTGCTTCGGCTATTAAACTGGCAAAAATCTAAAAGTTGGACAGCACTGTCATGAGAGTAATTAGTGCAGCCTGTATGATATGACACCATAGCATGAAAAACAAATGGGGCAGGGAGACAATGCTTACGCGCCTGGTTATAGGTGCTGCTGAAAAGTTCTCAGAAGATAAATGAGAAACTAGCTATACCTGAAGCCTACAGGGACAGCAAACTAGGCAGCTTGGAGTCAGGGGTGAGAGGAAGACTTTTCTCCATCTACCCTGGAGTTCTGTCCCTTTTGAATTTTGGATCCTCAGTCACCATGAAAGATACTGCTTATTTTGAAACATTAAATTCATTGAAAAAAATTACCCAGTTACCTTTATTCTGAGGATTTCAGCATTTTTGACTTCTCTGTCTTCATTTAGCTTTGTTATAAGGTGTTGCAAAGAAATCTTGGAGGCTCTCCCATCTTCTATCTCTTGTTCTTGCGTTTCCAGGAATTTCGCCAAATGTGTTTGAAAGTGTGGTGGTGTTTTAGGGCTCTAAAATAAAATCAAATTTCATCCAAATACCTGATTAAGTGGTTATAAAGGTTTCATTGTAAATATACTTGCCAAGCACGTAGAAAATACACAGGCTACATATTTAGCTCGCTATTCTAATTCTTGTCCAAGTAAAACAAATAAAACACTGCTACCTTTTTATCAAAAAAAGCAGAAAAGCTGTTAGTGAAAATCTGTTTCTGTAAAGACAAAGCTAGTCTTAGCAATTTCCAACTTGCATCGCTCACAAAACTGCTTATTCCTCCTGAAATGCACTCTTTCTTATGAAAAGTACCTGGGGATACTTGGCGGCAGAATCCATCACATGCTCTAGTTGCCTCATTTTGAAGTTATATTCATTCTTCTTCTGTTCTACTTCCTCTTTCTTTTGGTTTAGCTGGGAAAATTGAACAGATATAAGATTACAAGTTAGAAAATAATACAGGTACGTGGTCCAATTAGAACAGACAATCCTCCCAAGGCATGCAGAAATGGACTTCTTCCATTATTTTTTCAGGGCTTGATTGATAATTTGACATTTCTCTCACAAATTTATTTACACTTTAAAAGAAACTTCTTTTTTAAGCTTCACAAGTAATCAAAGGGTCATTTGAGGAAAGTTACAAAATATATTATAAAACTACACTAGCCAAAAAAGAGGACAAAAGTCAGCTATGGGACTTCCCTCGTGGCACAGTGGTTAAGAATCCGCCTGCCAACGCAGGGGACACGGGTTCAAGCCCTGGTCCAGGAAGATCCCACGTGCCACGGAGCAACTAAGCCTGTGCACCACAACTACTGAGGCTGCACTCTAGAGCCTGCAAGCCACAACTATTGAGCCCGCATGCCCTAGAGCCCACGTGCCGCAACTACTGTGCCCACGTGCTTCAACTACTGAAGCCCAAGCGCTTAGAGCCTGTGCTCCGCAACGAAGAGTAGCCCCCACTCGCTGCAACTAGAGAAGCCCATGAGCAGCAACGAAGACCCAATGCAGCCAAAGATAAAAATTAAAATTAAAAAAAAAAAAAAAAAGTCAGGCATAACCTTTGCCACAGTGGTTAGAACTTGCTGGCACGTGTCAAGGGCAGAGGGTGGGCAGGAGGACAGCCACCAAGTCCGAACATACAGAAGCAACCAGGTTGTTAAGAGTCGACAGCGCTGCTGCCCCACTACCTACTCACCCTGCTAGCCCACCTTTCTGAATGTAGAGAATTAGCCGAGGCAGGGACCTCATGAGCTCAACCGCCACACAGTCGTGCTCCCCCAACCCCCAAAGCCCATCCTGAGCGACGATCACCCTGCATCTCACCTCATGCTGAAGCTCCTGGATGAGGGCGTCCTTCCTGGTCAGCTCCTCCTGGGCCGACTGCAGAAGCCCCGAGTGCTTTTTCGAGGCCTCGGTGAGCATGTTCAGCTGCTCAGTGGCGTGAGCCAGGTCCTCACAGAGCATGTCCCTCTGTTAGGGGACAATCCCCCCAGGGGAAGACTCTCTTTAATTGTGGTGCTCCAATATCGATTTGAAAATCATTACTATGTATGATTTTTAAAACATTAAGAAAGTTTTAAGTGAGAATCTTTTTTTTTTTTTTGCTTGTATGCTAATCCATTCCAAGACAAACCAAACAGTTAATACTTAAGTCATGAGGTCCAGAGACAAGTACTACAGTCAATTCATATAAGTATCCCAGTCTGCTCCCCTCTCCCCTCAACCCCAGGTAACCTCTTACAGCTGATCTCTCCTTCCTTGGGAGGACTCCAGGCATGGGTCTCTAGTTTACCTGTTGTCTCACCAATAAATTCTAGTCCATTATACACGGGAAGGTAAACAGTTGTAAAGATGAGTACCCCTCAGCTAATTGGGGAGGGGCTGGCCAGTTCACCAGACTGTGATACAGTGTCATAGGCCATCAAATTTTCAGGGGAGTAGCTTGATGGAAAGTGGCAGAGAGAATTAGAAGTCCTATAGGTTGCATACATAATTCCTATGTACACAGTGTATGTAATCTCTACCAAATTAGAGCAGAATCTATTCCCCCTAACTTTCCAAATGTGCATGTGTATGTGCACAGATACATATAACAGTGTACATTACATTAAACATACAGTATTGTATATGTCGTAGATACAGTATGTATATTGCACACATGTACCTGATAGATCACAAACATCTCCACATATACTCTTTTATTATATCATTTTCATCGAGTGGGCTCTATTTCATCTTATGGATGCACCACCATTTAACCCTTCACTAAATATTTCAGTTGATTTGAATTTTTCACTATTATATGCATCTAATTCTCATATCTAGATTATTGTTGGGCTGCTCAAAAAGCCAACCACCTCAAGTCAGTCACACCCAACTGTTCCCCTTTATGAGGATGCTCCACAAACATTCACAGGTGCCAGGCTTCCCTCCCTAGCAAAGTCTCATACTATCTTCTCTGGGAAGCTCTTTGGAATTCTCCAGGCATAACTGCTCCTCTCCCTCCCTTTTCTGTACTCCCAAGTCATTTGTTACATCATAATACATCTACCTCTTAAGCTAGATTGCATGCCTCAACGTAAGTAACTGTGTTTCAATCATTCTTCCATTCCCAAATGACAAACAGGTACAGGTTGTATGGCAGGTGGGTTCAATAAATATTTGTTGAATTTGTTTCATGGATAGCAAGAAAACTATTTCTAAAGCAGCTTCAGAGCAGTATACACAGTGGGTTACCATCTGTGTGAAAAAAGGAAAACTCAAGGTATATAGGATTAGCCAAAAATATCTCTGGAAGGATATACAAGAGGGAATGTATATTGCTTTATATATTTTGAATTTTGAACCACACGACAGTACTGCTTAATTTTTTAAAAGATACATTTACATCAACAACAAGATAATTAAAACTTATTTTAGCTAAAACACAAGAAGCAATTTTGTGGTTAACCAGCCCTTTCTTTGCTCCCTGCTGCTACCACTGCATCCAAGTAAATGCAGTTTCCACTCTGCTTCCTTTTCAGAAGAGGGTGAGTTACAGGAACTTAGCATGGTGTTAGCACAAATGAATGAAAATAAATCAACTAAACAAAATATAACAATCTTAGTATTATCTATCAATTGCCTAACTACCTTAGGGAAAGTGGCTCAAATTATGACTTACTCCTTTTTAAAAGTCTTCTATTTATTCATTAATAACACACAGAAACATACTGACAAGTAATAAACCAAAAAGGGTGATGATGTGTTAACATCTACCTCTATGTCCTCGGAGAGTATTCTCAGTCTAAGGGATTCTTTCAGATCCAGAATGTCCACTTCCTGTCTCTTAATCAATGCTTTGCTCTCTTCTTTGTCAACCAAAGCAGAATTATATTTGCCCTACAGAAAAGAAAATGATGATACAAGATCTGTCTGCTTTATTATCAGTTTATTTTTAGATTATAATAACTGAAGAATGAGTCTGAGTTCCAAGGTGATGACCAGATCAACACAAATAAATTCAATAACCACTTGTTGAATGAAGGAGTGGAAGAGTTAATGGATGAATGGCAAGAAGAAGTGGAAAAGTCCCACAGGTATCAGTGAAAAAACATCTGGTTTTGTCATCTTTATCAGAAATCAGTGGAGTGCAGCAAGCTCCCTTTGGAGCACAGGAGTGAGGAACATTAACAAAAGACTACCTTGACCCAAGGGACGGAGGAAGCATTCACCATTTATATGCAGGAAGAGTAAGTAGTTACTTTAGGAAATGATAAAGTCCAATAATGGGGAAACAAACTCACTTTCTAAATCACTGATGTCTGAACTTAACTAAAATGTGCTATTTTTTTTCTTGAAGCAATTAAGGAACACCACATTCCCTTAACCATCAGAGGCAACAGCCAGTCTGTTTCTGATCTGATTTGGATCAGCAATTCCCAAATGTGCACAGAGAGCACTGTTCCCAGGTCAGTGAGACCTGAAAAATGCTGCAGCCAACTCTGCCTTCCCGAGATGCACACAGCACACACGTCAGCATATTAAAGGCCCTGCGGGTTCTGCAGATACCCAAGCCTGCTGAGCTTTCACTACTACATATTTTCAAACGTGGGTGACCACAGAACCCTTTTTTCTGTGGGGCATTGGTTAACCACGAGTCTGTGAACTGTGCCTCGTGCTCAAATTTCGTATCTTTTTGGCGACAGAACTTACATTGATGTCCTTCAGTTCTTGCCTCAGGGTGTCTATGGTTTCTGTTTTCTCAGAGACTGAGGTTCTTAGCTCCTGGATCTGGCTCATGAGGTCAGCTACAACTTCCTGACAAGGACAGAAACAATATCTTCATACCCAATGACAGCAAGGAGATCTTTTTTTAATGATAAATCATTTATCTTTCCAAATGACAATAGAAGTCAATTTTATTTTAGCAAAATACCATGTGTCACATTACATTATTACTGTTACCAATTTATATTTTATTGGTTTTCTAATATTTTAGTTAATCATTTGCTTTGGTTTCATGAATGAATAAGAGCTAGACATATAAGGAATGTACACCTAATTTTATGTTCAGACATACATAGTAATGTTTATTATTCTAGTTAAAGCCAACACCAGGGATTTGAGAATTTGTATCGTGGCACTCACAATCAATGAGAAAAGGTCGCACTGACGGCATCCTAGTTAAAGGGGGCAGGGATGTGTTTTAGAAACACTGCCATCAAGAGTGATAGAACAGTTTGGGTTGAAGTTATGAGGAAAATTAACTTAAAGACTTCATTCTCTAGCAACCTTGGAAGATGAGCAAGGCCTAAGTGCATACAGAAATGCTAGCTAACCCTGGGAGCAGGAGACTGGAATGTGAAGGCAGCGTTTATAAGGAAAATGCAGGGGGCTATAGCCTCAACCTCTACCTACCTTGTCAGCATCTCTAGACTTCTCCAGAGAACTGATTACTTTTTCGGTAGCACACAAACTCTCTTCTAGTTTCTGTACTTTTGCCATCTATGGGGAAAAATCAATATTTTTAGAAAAAGAATTAAATCACAAAGTTAACCACACACATGTATTTTAAAAAGCATAAAAAGAGTTGAAATCTGCTTTTCATATTAAACAGTGTATACTAAGGAGTAATATTTGAAAATAAAAAGTTGGGTTAAATGAGAGTGATTTTGTGGTCTCTATCAGGAAACCACCAACAAATTATGATTATAGCCATCTGGGAGTTAGAAAAACAAGAGTTGAAAATAATACAACCAACCAAAAATTCCATCTTTTTATTATAAATTTTCAACATCTGAAAGCTGAAACAGTTTTTATAACAAATCTCTTTGGACATCAGGAATAAAAGTTATAAACCTCAAATTTCAGAGTGAGAGTATAGGACATTTTTACCTGCTGCTCACACTTGGCCATCTCCTTCTGTTTCTCCTGACGTACAGCTTCAAGAACTTCTAAGATTTCTCTGGAAAAGAAGAACTATCTTTTACTCATGACTCATTCAATGGAAACAGGAACTGAGTCCATTCGTACAGAAGAGTTTCAATGCAATGCAACTGAACTTTATTAGACACATACTTGGTGTTAGGAATTGTATTCCAGTAGGATCAGAAATTTGAACCAGTTTCTTCAACAGTTATTTAACAAAAACCCAGTTTTGTGCCAGGACAGTTTACTTTTCTCCAGAGTACTTAGGACTCTCTAACATAATATATACTATTTACTTATTACCCATCTCTCTGTGCTACAATGTGAACCTCAAAAGGACAGGGCTATTTTGTTCACTGTCTTATCTCTAAATGTCCTGGCATTTACCAGAACAGTGCCTGGCTTGCTGGATATCACTAAGCGTTTGAATGAGCGACTAAATGTTAACTGTCTTTCCCAATTAGATGGAGTCACCAGTATATAGCAGGGACTAGAAGAGAATCTGTCTCATGGTAAGAACTCTACAAGTATCTGCTGAATACACTAATACAAATTCTTCTTATTAGAGTAATAATCCTCCTGTTGGCTGGAACGAAGAGACTGAGAGAGATCACCAAGGAAAAGAATTTGGAGAGAGGAAAAGAAAGACAATGGTGTTCATATAAGGGACCAGAAGAAAAAAAGAGCAGAGAAATCAAATAGTAGAGATAGAAATAAATCAGTCCCCACCTTTCAATAATAAATACTGTGATTTATTTACAGAAGGTCCCGAGTTCTGATCACCACCAACTGCTATTCATTTAAAAAGTACTGTAGCTAGTTATTAAATGTTTTGAAAAATTAAGTTTCTCTACATAGCCATTTATACAAAAAAATCTGATATTCCTTTTGGAATGCTTTAAAAAAAACTTAACAGGCTATTAGCAATTAAAAAAAAAAAAGAAAACCCGCAAGATAAAGAATGTGGTAGTAAATGATATTCTAGTCAACTACGGAAAAGATAAATAGCACTCACTTAGAACTGTTTTCTTTATCTTCTTCAAATTGTAATAATAATTTGTTATTGCGTTCTTTCTCTGCCTCAAAAAGCTCCATCAAATTCTAAAAGACAATGTTATATTAGATTTTAAGGTGCAGTCAACAAACACATGGAGTACCTTCTTCGTGGCAGGCACAATGGGCCAGTACAGAAGTTAGGAAGAGGTCAAACAGTCACACATCCAGAACAAGTTCATCAATAACCAATATCCTTCTTAACTTACATTCAGATCAGATTTCAGAGTCTCGTTTTCTTTTTTGCAGTTTTGGAGGTTTTTTGAAAGTTGGTCAATTTCAAACTTCATTACTTCTTGTAAGTTGTCATAGGAATCCTGTAGGCAGGTTTTGCTCTCAAGAAGCTTTTCATTTTCTAATCTTTAACAGGAAAACATTTTTACAAATGTATATATAGACATTAAATGTAGTTCTGCTAGTCAGATTTATCTGCAGTTCACTTTATCCCATCTACAGGCCATTTCCAACTTACAGAAGGCTTGACTGATGTAAAGCTCCTCACGGACTTCTGTGAAATGGTCATTATGATGTGAGGCACGAATATTAGTGTGATGGGGATGGAAAAGACAGGTTGGGCATGTTAGCCTGCAGCCATTTACTTCTTCATTCTTTCTCCCGTGATTTCAACCAGACATGCTTAATTGATTGGCAATTTTGGGTGATGAGACTCATTTAGGGGGTTCCAGACCTAACCCTCATGTAAACTAAAGACTGCCCATTGATTTAATTTTGCTGATAGCTGAACTCTATAGACTCAACACCTATTCTCCCGACTCTAGGGAGGTTTTTCAAGATGGCAAATATGGCTTTGATCTGAGCAAGAGAATAAACTCCTTTAGGATAGAACTATCTTTTAAGTCACATGATTATTACTTATTGCTTTTTAGGTTTTCACCCTCTTATTCTACTTAGCAACATACTGTGACATGCCCAAACAGAGTTCATCCAAAAACTAGTAAACATGACCTCTGGGCCACCCAAAACAGATGTCCCAGCTTGTACACAGAGGTCTATGAGACCTGGATCTATCTGGCTTCACTAACTCCATGCAGAGCAGAAGTGGCAAATTACGAAGTAAGATAAATCAGTTGCTAAAGATAGATATACAGACAATACATGGTAGGGAGGGAGAACATATGATTTACGATACAAACTGTATATATAAAGCAGGTGAAATAATTCAAGAAATACACAGCGGTTGGGTGGTTTTACTTAGAGGTCTTAACAACCTTTGAGAGCCATGACAGTTTAAGCAACCAAGTAAGTGATATACTCAATGTACGTCACGTTGAGTGCAAAAAAAAATCACACAAAATTAGTTTACGACAGAGCCAAGATAAGATTTAGTGATTCGGATGTTAAAAACTAATACCAGGTGTAAGAAAAAACAACAGTGCACCTGTGATGATAAACAGCCATTGACCAGCAGTCTTGGTGCTGGGGAAATGGTGCCGGGGAGTGCAGGCTGTGCTGACTTAGCACAGGCCCCTCTCTAAAGGATGGCTGCCATACAAGAATGTGGGCCCAGTGCCACCAACTTGTCGGATTTTTAAGAGGATGCTGAAATATGGATCTTTATAAGGAAGTTCTCAATTTTAAAAATTTTATGCTCAATTTTTTTCAAAAACCATACTGGGCAGGCCCAACAAAAACATGTCTATGGAGACATGCAGACCTCAAGTTTTCTTCCTCTATTTTTAATTCCTGTTGCATATTCAAAAAACACTCAAGGCTTACAGGTTTTAGTCTTTGCAATGTCTATAAAAACTAAATTCAAGGTTGTCTATTAGCAGCTTTTCTAGAGTAAGCAGTCACACTCATATCACACTCACAGTATCACAATCAAAATGTCCATTATTAAATTATTGCCATAGACTTGGGAAATAGCATCAAAACCACAAGATGGTTTTAAGTTACGTTTTACAAAAGGTTGAAATTAGTGAGGAAAAAAACCAAACAATTTAAATCTTAGATTACTTTGTTTCAAGATTACCAGCACTTGACTAACTAGCCAGCCTCTGGAGTTACTGTGGACAATGGTGGCAACTACAGATTTGGTCTACCTTGTACTGTCCCTTCTAGTAAGAGCACACCTTTCCCGCTGGAGAGGAAACAGACACATCACCTCTGTTGGGCCAACACTTGGCAAGTGATTGATCCAAAAGTAAGCAGATGACTCAAGCAAGAACAATACCAGTTTTCTCTGGGATTGATATACGGCAATGGGGAGAGAGAATTTCTTCGCAGGGATTGTTATGCCAGGAGACAGAAGATGGAGCTGCCTGAGGCAATCTGTTCCCCGTCACATAGAGCAAGGTCCTCAACAGTAGAAGAGAATAAGGGCAATACACAGGGGGAAGAAGAGCAGAGAGAAAGGGAGGGAGGGAGTGAAAGAGGAAGTGAGGGAGAGAAGCTGGGGGGGATGGGGGGATGGGGATGCACACTGACAATATTGTTTGAGATTCAATCTAGTTTGTCCGTGAAACCAAAATCACCTCCGGGGCTTCCCAATGTCGTGAGCCAATAAACTACCTTTTTTTTTTTTTTAAACGGGGGCACAGTGCGGCTTGCCGGATTTTAGTTCCCTGACCAGGGATCAAACCCAGGCCCTCGGCAATGAAAGCACAGAGTCCTAACCACTGGACAGTCAGGGAATTTCCAATAAATTACCTCTTAGTTTTTTAAACTAGTTTGAGTTGGGTTTATAGCACTTGTACTTCAAGTAGTCCTGGGTTACAGGCCAATCAGGCAACTTGAAACAGTAACAGAACAACTCTACCTGACATTATCTAGTTGAAGCTGTACGTGCATGTGTCTTTCAGAAAGGCTGTTGAGTTCTTTCTCCTGACTCTCTCTGAATGAACTATATTCCAGTTTCACCGAAGACAGCTCCTTGTCTGCAGAATGAAGAACTACTCGCAGGTCATGTACCTCACTTTTCAAAACTAAAACAAACAAACAAACACATAATAACTCTTAACAGACTTTTCTTTACATGTATGTTTTACAAAGGAGGCAAATAAATTTGATAGGTACCCTTCCCACAATCAGCAAAAACAAGTTGAAGAGACCATTTTAAGTGTAAAAATTTTGAACAACTAAATGGGAGGTATCTAGGAGCACTGAGATTTCTATTTTCTTCCTCTCCCTTGCTCATGGTTTTTGGTATATTTCTACCAAAAAAAAAAAAGTTAACACCTGTCCCTCACATGTAGGTCATTTAATTTTTCTACATTTCTCCTGCAGAATGTGTATCAAAACTCTTCAAATAAGAAAAAAAGACAAGAGATTTAACGTATTTTAAGTGACCTAATCTTACTTATTGAAAACCCTTGGAGATGCACCAAAACTTTCCAAAATAGGTTAAACACTCTGGTCTTCTAAGGAAACTCCAACTGGAATTAAAATTAGGTTACTTTTTAGATCAAAGAAAAGGAAACGGCTGTCTTTTTTGCCTTAGCTTTATCATAAGCTATTGCAAATACTCTGATGAAAGAAGAAACTGAAAAAACTGGGAATTAAATGATATTCCCACATCTATGAATATATACAAATATATTTTACGCTTTTTTCGTCACTAGGAAAACGTTCATCTTACGAATTCAAGACACTTCATTTTCAAAGCAGTATTAAAACTTTAAGCAAACATTTGTATCATTTGTTTGAGAGCAGTCCTGGAAAAAATGACCCTTTATAATATATTGCTATTACTCATCTGGTCTAATTTAAAACAAACAAACAGAAACAACCAACCAAAAACACAGGGACAACATTTTATCCATATGAGTAAAAAGATACTGAGTTACAGTATTCAGATTAGGAAGCTTCCAGTGTTCAGACTCACAGTCATTCTTGGTCTGAGTGTCTTGAAGCTGCTTTTCAAGGACATTCAACTGAGAGAGATACCCTTGCTGCTGTTTGGTCCAATCAGTTCTCTCCGATGAGAAAAGCTTTGGGAAAGAGATAAATTTACTGGAAAAAAAATACTGGCATGCTAAGACACACTCCAAATCATCACCTTGTTTCTGTTTTTAAAATCTAGTCTTAAATTCAGACTAGGGATGTGTGTCTCATTATAGTAGGTGAAGTAACAAAATAGAGAATACAACTCAAACCTTGACCAAGGCTTCATAAAGTCATTTCCTTCCTGGGATGCTCTTACTTTGAGGATCTGTTTCATGTATTTTCTGAGGCAATGCTCACGGTCTCACCTCCTGCATTTGAGTAGAATGATGTTCCAGTTTGTCAACGTGCTGCTGAAGCTTTAGGTTTTTATGCTCTTCTTCATCCAACTTGACTTGAAGGGCACACATTTGTTCCTGCAACACAAGAACTTCAGTGGTCAAAAATTCTTTTAATGGACATCTTAAACATTCCATAATTTCTTCTGCATTAAAAATACAAAACTCAAAACCTCATATGGACAAAGGTATCAAAGGCCAGTTTGGAGCCAGAAAACCATTTCCAAAGACTACACTAATGATTTCTCATGTTTCAGAATTATACTTGTGGCCCATCAAAGTGGATAATTTCAAACACAAAGAAAAGAAGTAATAAAAATTAAAATCATAGGTTAAATCGTAGAGCCATCTTGAGACTTCTAAGAAACTTTCTCAGGCCTATATGAAGTGACTTTCACCAGAAAGGCCTCCATACCCATGGAAGGGCAAAATTTTGGAATTTGGGGTGACGTGGCTCCCTGTAAGTTTTACTAGACAGTAGATAAACTTCTTAAAAGAAAAAACAAATCACTGAATTCTGAGATAAACAAACTTCACATGTTATTTCAAACATACCAAAAGCTGTCTAAAATTTGATCACAAGATTCTTTCAACTATTTAATCTTTAGCAGATACAACACTGTGCCCTGTAAACCAGTTCTGGAACTAGAAGCTAGTAGCAAACTGGTCTTTTTACACACGAGAGAACCAAAGCTCAAGGAAAGTGGAAACTGACTTGCTAAATACTGCAAAGCAGATTAAAAGAACAAGAGCAGGCTGATTTCTAACCCAGGCATTTTTACACACTTATCCTTAAAAATATACGATTTTAATACTAAACAGGTACCTGCACCATTCTGTGCTCTTCAGAAATGGCTTCAAAAGCTTGTTCACTAATCTCAGGTGGCAATGGCTCATTTAAGATATCCTTATCCAATCTGCTAGAATTCTGAGTGTGTG
The DNA here is from genome assembly GCF_003031525.2 of Neophocaena asiaeorientalis asiaeorientalis. NCBI lineage: Eukaryota > Metazoa > Chordata > Mammalia > Artiodactyla > Phocoenidae > Neophocaena > Neophocaena asiaeorientalis. The sequence continues at coordinate 1,782,913 of NW_020172172.1, forward strand.
CAGAGCCAAAGCTCTCCAGTTCAGGGCTTAATTTTGGTACTGATCGAGACCAAAGTTGATAAGCCTTGGTTGGTGTCGTTATGATCTGCAGCAAAAAATTATTAGGAAAACAACATTAGTACACATGAAAATAGCATATTTATAATTGTGTGAACAGAGAGGATAAAATTAAAATTCTGTTCATCAAGAGAAAAGAAAAGGTATCCTTGGGACTTTCCTGGTGGTCCAGTGGCTAAGACTCCACGCTCCCAATGCATGGGGCCCAGGTTCAATCCCTGGTCAGAGAACTAGATCCCACGTGCCACAACTAAGAGTTCACACGCCACAACTAAAGATCCCACATGCTGCAGCTAAGACCTGGAACAGCCAAATAAGCAGATATTTAAGGAAAAAAAGAAAAGAAAAGGTATCCTTGAGAAGCTGCATAGAAATGCCCTTGTGGAAACAAACCTATCAGTTCAAAGCACTCTCAAGCAAAAATTGCTGTAAGATTTTTAAAAATGAAACTTGATAAGTCGACTCTAAACTGTATACAAAAAAAAAAAGTGCAAGAAGAGACAAAAAGACAACAAATTAGGAAGTGTATGGTCACTAAAACAATGCATTATTAGCATATGTATAATCAAACAGAACACTGGAAGAAAATAAAAAGTCCAGAATTAGAATAATTTATATGTGGAAAGTTCAAATTAATGAGAAAAACATGGTCTATTTTATTTTATTATTTTTAAAAATATCTTTATTGGAGTATAATTGCTTTACAATGGTGTGTTAGTTTCTGCTTTATAACAAAGTGAATCAGCTGTACATATACATATGTCCCCATATCTCCTCCTCTTGCGTCTCTCTCCCTCCCACCCTCCCTATCCCACCCCTCTAGGTGGTCACAAAGCACCAAGCTGATCTCCCTGTGCTATGCGGCTGCTTCCCACTAGCTAGCTATTTTACATTTGGTAGCATATGTAAGTACACACCACTCTCTCATTTCGTCCCAGCTTACCCTTCCCCCTCCCCATGTCCTCAAGTCCATTCTCTACGTCTGCGTCTTTACTCCTGTCCTGCCCCTCCCTAGGTTCTTCAGAACCATTTTTTTTTTTAGATTCCATATATAAAACATGGTCTATTTTTTTAAAAAGGTAAACCTGCATGTCATGCCATTTAAAAATAAAATAGCAGACACATTAAAAATCTCAATGTAAAAAGAAAATTATAAAAGTAGTGAAAGAGGCATCCGTGCCCGAGGCTCGGCGGGTCTGTGGCCGCAGAACGGGGCGGCCGAGTCCGAGGGGCGGGGCGGCTGCCGCCACGGCTGGGAGTCAGGACATGTTCGATGCCATCGTGATGGCTGATGAGAGGTTTCACAGGGAAGGGTATCGGGAAGGCCATGAATAAGGAAGTAGTTTGGGTATGACTGAAGGAAGACAGTGTAACACGTTACATGGAGCTAAAATCAGATCTGAGATCAGGTGCTACCAAGGTTTTGCTTTTGCTTGGAGATGTCTCCTGCACGGTTCCGCCATTGAGAAAGACAGCAAAAAGATGAAGGTCTTAGAATCATTGATTGGAATGATTCAGAAACTCCCTTATGATGACCCTACTTATGATAAACTTCACGAAGACTTAGACAAAATTAGAGGGAAATTTAAGCAGCCTTGTTCATTACTAAACGTTCAGACTTTAAAATTAGTGCAGAAAGTTCTGGACTTTCATTTTGAGGATGACAGAGGAACAAAGACAAAACATCAAGGAACAGATGTTTATATGTTAAGTGTTTAAAAATGTGATTAAAGGCAAAACAATGATGAGGGATTCAGTGTTGCAAGGAGAGTTCCAGCTTGGCCGGTGCCTTCCCCTGAGGTCTGCCTGCATCGCCTCAGTGCCCCCCATGGGGCCCCTCCACACAAGCCCATCCTTTGTTGGGCCCTGTCTGCTCTGCAGTCTGAACGCGGCCCTGGCAGAGCCCTCGCGGGGCTGCTCTTCTCTGGTCCAGGGTCCAGGCCGCTGGCTCACGGGTTCTCGCCACCTGGCAGGCCTGGCTGGATCTAGATTCGGGTTGGCTCTGGATAGGATAAACCTCCCCTTTACCCCCCAGGCTTTGGTCAGCGCTCAGAGGGACAGTTTTAAAAAAAGTGAGAGCCACAGGGTTGACACGAAGCAGGTTAATGGGAAGGAGTGATGGGTTCTGTGACATTTATTTACCCTTGAGATGTGCCAGTGCTGTGACCTGCTTCTCCTGTTTTATTTAATCCCTTCAGAAGCCCATGAGGTGGGCATTATTCCCATTTTATAGATGAGGAAACCAAGGCCCAACAGACTGCCTGGTCCAAGGGCAGCGGGCGGTAGAGCTGGGACTCCAACCCTGGCACCCGGCTCTCTCCCCTGTCTCCTGGTGCCCGCTCTGGACCGTGCGGTCGCACCCACAGGCTCAGGGTCCTTGCCCGCAGGTCCCCGCTGTGCCCTGGGGAGCCCTGGAGCATCCCCTGTGGCCATGGACGTGGGTGTCTGACTGAGAGGAGGAGAGGCCAGCCCTGTCCTCAGGGAGCCGGGACATGCTCTTCCTGTGTCCCCTGGTGGGTGGGGCTCTGCAGCATCAAAAATGGTCACCGTTCTATGTGCAGAAACTTTGGAGCCTTACTGCAGCCTTCCTTTTATTGCGAGTTCTTCTGTCTTCTGCCCAGACTTAAAAGGCATTGTCTGTACACGGTGAGGTCCAGGCAGGCCAGGCCCCCTGAGATGCGTGGCTCCCAGGCATTTCTCTGCACATGACAGCCCATGTCCAGGCCCCTCGGGCACCCCGGCCTGAGGCCTCTCCCCACCCGCTTCTGGCCCAGGGAGCAGATCTGGAAGCCATGAGTGAGATTAGCACAGGGGTAGCCGTGAATCCGCTCCAGATTTTAAAATCATTCCAGAGCATATGGGTAAACTGTGCTCCCCTGGAAGCTGCTGGGGGGAGTCCCTGCGGGGCCTGGGACGCTGACCCTCACCGTGTGCCAAGGAGGGAGAAACAGCTTCTAGATGTTGGAAGACAAGACTCCGGCTTTATCCTGCTCGGCTGTCTTACATGTGTCTCGCTGTTTGTTCCTGGCCTGCAGCCCCACCTCAGTTCTGCAGAGGCTGGGGCTGGGCGCACGGCCTCAGATGTGCCGTAGTCACAGACACCAGCAGTGCTTATCTCTGGCTGGTGGAATGGAGGGGCTTTTGTTGTCGTTTTCCTGAGTGGATTTTTGTGTTTCCTAAACTATCTGTTTGCATAATGTATTATTTTTATAATTAGAGAAAAAAATAAACAGCATATTTTAAAGCAAAAAAATAAGATAAAATAAAAGTAGTAAAAGAAAGTAGAATATACTGATGCTCTTGAGATTGTCTAGGCCTTTAAAAATGTATTTAAGAAGTCACAAAGGGGGAATTCCCTGGCAGGCCAGTGGTCAGGACTTGGCACTTTCACTGCTGGGGCCCAGGTTCGATCTCTGGTCAGGGAACTAAGATCCAGCAAGCCACTCGGCACGGCAAAAAAAAGAAAGTCGCAAAGATAAAAGATCAATAAACCTGGCTATATCAAAATTTTAAAACTTCTGTATAACAAAAGTATCACATACAAAGATGAAAGACAAGGAACATGATGGCAGAATATACTGGCAGTATACATAACAAACAAAAGATTAACACATAAAATGCCTACAAATCACAAGATAAATAACTAGTAGGAAAGTAGGCACTTTTTCATAGGTCAAACATCTTTTCCTGTGTTCCAACCAATGGCAATGAACATAGGAAAAGATGTGGTCTGACCTCACTAGAAATGAGGGAAAGTAGAATTAAAACCATTTTCACCCATCAGACTGTCGAACAATGCCAGTTCTGGGGCCAGTGCTATGGAAGGAGTGCTCCCAGGCTTCCTGGGAAGGAATGTGGTGCAGCCACTTGGAGGGCACTTCAGCCAGGATGCTGAAATGTCCTAAAACTACCACTTCTCCTTCATAAAACCCGCCCCGGAGAATGCTTGCACTGGAAACCACCTAAATAAGCCACGGAATTATTCCAGAGCACAGAAGCCTGGGTTTAAAATGAGGTAGAATTCTAAGTACTAGTTCATGTAGAAAGACCCAAGGCATATTCCTGAGTTAACAAAAGCCCATTGCAGAATAACATATGTAGGATGATTCCATTTATTTTTAAAAACGAAGTATGACAGAAGAAAAAAAAAACTCTATGAAATAACTCCACATATCTTCTCAGACTATGTATATTTACTGTACAAAATTGCTAAGAAAAAGGATTCCCAAATTGATGATAAATTACCCCTGGGGATGGGGATGGGGGATGAAGGACCAGATTAGACCCAGATTGGCAGTGGTACTCAAAAGGAACTTTAACCAAAACTTGTATACGTATGTATACTTCCTTTAAACAAGGATAATGTATCCATAAAGTTCTCACATAATTAAAAATGAACAACAACAACAAGACCTGAATTGCTATGCTACTCTTGGCAAAACTTTTAATCCCCTTCATCCTGTTTGCTCAGCTATAAAAAGAAGTAGACTAGAATGCCACTAGTGCTTCAAGCTCTATAATTCTATTGCTAAGGGGCTACAAACTCAAATTATGAAACATTTGGTGATATTCTGCAAGTATTTTAAAATAATTTCCTGCACAGATTTTAAAGGCTGCCTTTTTAAAAGAGCAACCTTAAAAATTCTACCTTTATAAGAAAAAATAGTATTTTTCTTGTATTTACTTGAAAATAGTATTTTCAAGTTAAATAATAGTATTTAACTTGATATATATCAAGTTAAATCATGATATATCCATACAGTATATTCTTGTGCAGGTGCCAAAACAAAACAAAAAACAAACAAAACAAAAAGGAGAGAGGGACTTCCCTGGTGGCGCAGTGGTTAAGAATCTGCCTGCCAATGCAGGGGGCACGGGTTCAAGCCCTGGTCCGGGAAGATTCCACATGCCGTGGAGCAACTAAGTCTGTGTGCCAGAACTATTGAGCCCGCGTGCTGCAACTACTGAAGCCCACGGACCTAGAGCCCATGCTCCACAACAAGAGAAGCCACCACAATGAGAAGCCCGTGCACTGCAACAAAGAGTAGCCCCCGCTCACCGCAACTAGAGAAAGCCCGTGAGCAGCAACAAAGACCCAACGCAGCCAAAAAATAAATAAATGAGAAGAAAGTTTGTTTTTCTCCCTTTAGACATGGGACAAACTCTAAAATATCATTATATTTAAACAAAAAATTGAGGTGTAGAATGATGTGTATGTGTATGCTACTGTTTGTGAAAAATAAAAAAAAAATATGAAAAAGAAAGAAAAAACAAAAAAACTTCGTGACATTGTCTGCCTCCAAGGAGGGTCTTGGTTGGCTGAAAGGACAGCAGACAGAATGAGACTTGTCACTTTGTACCTTTAAAAATTCCAGTCATGGGACTTCCCTGGTGGTGCAGCGGTTAAGACTCTACGCTCCCAATGCAGGGGGGGCCTGGGTTCGATCCCTGGCCAGGGAATTAGATCCCACATCCATGCCGCAACTAAAAGTTTGCATGCCACAGTTAAGGAGCCCATGTACTGCATCTAAGGAGCCGGCAAGCCGCAACTAAGGAGCTGGCCTGCTGCAACTAAGACCCAGTGCAACCAAATAAATAATATAAAAGAAAAAAATTCCCGGCTTCCCTGGTGGCGCAGTGGTTGAGAGTCTGCCTGCTGATGCAGGGGACACGGGTTCGTGCCCTGGTCTGGGAAGATCCCACATGCCACAGAGCAGCTAGGCCCGTGAGCCATGGCTTCTGAGCCTGTGCGTCCAGAGCCTGTGCTCCGCAACGGGAGAGGCCACAACAATGAGAGGCCCGTGTACAGCAAAGAAAAAAAAAAAAATTCCAGTCATGTGATTACCTATTCAAACAAATAAAATTACTTTGAAAAGCAGTATCCTATTAAGTGATACAAAAAGCATCACTGATAAAAATAACCATTAGAGATAAACACCTATTCTTTTTAAGATGTATAAGGAAAGGGGTGTTTTTAGCCTTCAGAGAATTTGGTCCAAAAGTTAAAATAACCAGGATGAGCAGCATCAGCTTCTTGACCTTTGCCTTCCTTATGTATTCCCCTTCCCTCTCCTCATTCTCAGATGTTCAGAGTTTTCTTCTTTCGTGAGGGCTATGGTTATTTAGGGGAACAATCCCTTCTATTATCCCCCATGTTACCCTTGATCCTTTAGTGGTCTTTATCTTTAGGATTTCTATTCTTCCACTGCAAGCTTTGAGCACACAACACATTATAGCAACAATTGCCATATACTGAGAGCCATCAGGTGCCAGGCACTTTATTATCTCATTTAATGCTCGAAAAACCCTGTTATTAAGTTGGCCTCGTCTCCAATTCAGAGGTAATAAATGAGGCTCAGAAGTTAGGAAACCCTGCCTAAGGTTACTGACAGATTAGAATTTGAACCCAGGTCTGATTCCAAATGCTGTATTCTTCCCTACATGACCCTGCCACTGGGGGTATACATCAGAACCCTAGGACTAGTATTACCCTGGGGTTAACTGTTGGCAAGGGATTCTATCTGTATCTGGAGATAATCTGTGCAGACTCTCCATTATTAACAAAAGGAGACACCACTGACTTAAGGTTGAAGTATTGCTTCAGATTACCTACCTTAAGTGTTTCAGCATGAATTTTATTCAGCTGAGAAACTTCTTGCCGCTTGCAGGCTTTTGTTGCTTCCAAAAGGTTTTCAAGATTAAGGTTCGCTTTTTGCAAAGACTGAAGCTCTGATTCTAATTCCAGCTGCCTTTTCCTAATACATATTATAATATTGAGTGTTTCAGGTAATAAGTAATGTCATACATTTGTAGAGTACTTTACAGTTTATATTCTCACAAAACTTTATAGCTATCTCTTTAAATCAGAGATATTTTCAGATTATTACTGGGATTTTCCGGTTGGGTAAAATACAGCTCAGAGATTGATGACTGTTTAAGGTATTCAACTAGCAAATGGTAGCGCTCCAATTCAAAAGCCCAAACAATCCACAATGATTCCATATGTAATATGTTATTTTTAAAACAAACATTTCTATATATTTTAGAATAGGATTAATCTTAGTTATAATATGAATGTGTTTTATCTTTGTTTTCTTTTACAAAGAATATCAAGTGAGAATATTAACAGGAAAAATTTAATAAAAAATAAATAACTGCATAGAATTTGAATGTCAAAAAAAAAAGAATATTAACAAACCTGTAATTTCTAAAATTCCTGATCTAATTCATAACAGTGGTGATTTAAATTTGCTGGCCAGATAAAGAATTTACAAGTAACTTTAACAGATACTCATCTCAATAGGTATATCCCTTAAAACATCTGTATCATCTAGTTGATTGAATATATTATTAAAGACTAGAAGTTTATGTCAACTGTACCTCAATTTTTAAAAATGAGTAAAGAAAAAGAGCTAGATGCAAGCCCTTTTCCTTCATGTCAAAACAAGTTAGCTGCTATATTAGAATATTTAAGGTAAATGCTCAATTAAATCATCAATGCTAAACACCAAAACAAACCAACACTAAAAGATCAGAAATAGTAAGCATGAATGTGTATTTATACTTTACCTAGTTAGTTCTTTGAATTCTTCATATTCTTGCTTTGAATTATTCAGCTCTGTCTGAACTTGCAGGAGTTGTGCTTTTAACTTCTCAGTGTTTGCTAACGGACATGGCTCTTTCGGAGCTTTAGGAGAGAATCTTTGCTGACCTGATAATAAGGAAACAACCTGGTCTTTGAAAGAGAAAAATAACAGAATACATATTCTAAGTTCTCTGCCAGGTATCAATTTTGAAGCACAAGGAGGAAAGAGAAATCATTGGAAAGTGGACCCTAAAATACAAGAGCCTGTAACTCAAGAGGAGACGTAAGACACAACCCAGTGCATCAAAGAGTATCAGAAGTTGTTTCTGAGAAGCTGTGAAGCCACAGGATGATGGGGCGTATTTAAGCCAACACCTTTTCCATTAAGTGAAAAGAGCAAACAATGACTGAAGTATAACACCCACACTGCTGGACAGAGAAACATCACCAATTGAATCTTGCAGGAATTAGTGCCAACAGCCAATGAATTTTTAGCAAAAGAAACAAATAGCAATGGCAGCCAACTGAAAGAACTTGGTAGCATCTACCAGGTAGAATATATCAATTTTCAGGGATTGCTTAGAAGGCTGAATTTGTTGAAAAGAGTGCCACTGAGTTTCAGTATGGGAAATAACATGTAAAAATGTTTAGAGAGGGACTTCCCTGGTGGTCCAGTGGTAAAGAGTCAGCTTTCCAATGCAGGGGACGTGGGTTCGATCCCTGTCCGGGCAACTAAGATCTCACATGCCGTGGAGCAACTAAGCCCGTGCACCACAACTATTGAGCTCGTGCACCTCAATGAGAGCCCGCCTGCCGCAAACTACAGAGGAGCCCACGTGCTCTGGAGCCCACGTGCCACAACTACAGGACCCACGAGCCCTGGAGTCTGTGCACCACAACTAGAGAGAGAAAACCTGCATGCCACAACTAGAGAGAAGACCATGTGCCACAGCTAGACAGAAACCCGAGCAGACAGCACACTGTAATGAAAAGATCCTGCATGCTTCAACAGAGATGCCTCAACAAAGAACCCATGTGACGCAAGTAAGACCCGACGCAGCCAAAAAAACATGAGGAAAATAAATATGTTTAAAAAAAAGAAGAAAGATTAAAGTAAATACCCAAACTGCTTATTAAAAAAGAAATTGTTTAGAGAATGATGTATGTTTAGAAGATGGTGAGGTCCAGAAATTACCATTAGTATCTTTCAAAGATAGTAAGTTAAGGTACTACTAAGGGGAAAATGGCCAACAAAATACAGAGCATTGTAGGAAAAAATAGTTAATATAGAAAACCTGATTTTAACTTTGCATCTAAAATTGTGGTCTCTCTACAACCCACATTCTGTGAATTTTATTCTTTTGTTAATTCATAACAGAATGGAAGAAGGCTTGGAAAAGGAAATTTTAAAAGTATTTTTTTCCTTTATCATTGCAGTATAAAAAGATTAGAACGATCTCAATTTCAACCTAAAGAGAAACAAAGGCTGAAACAGAGTGTAATAAAAGACCATGAAGATATTCACTCTAAGAATGGACCAAACATAGACTTTGTTACCAAATTCCAGAGCATTAACACCAATAGCTGCCAAGCGTGTAAATCACATCAGTAACTAAACCACTTTTCAGAGAGTAACAGTAAACTTACAGAACTAATGTAGAGCAGAACGTACACTGGCAAGCATGACCCGCAACCATGACACCAGGACCAATCACCGTGCTGGCTGGACCGTGAGTCTGATCACTCTGACATCTCTCACACTGTACAGATGTTCGTCAGGTGAATAAATATCTCAACTCTACACTCATTCATGTTGTCATTAGTTAAGTACTTTTCATTTCAAATACTTAAAATAGGAAAATTCCATTTAATAAAAGTGTAAACTAATATCTGAATCAATCTTTTATCTGTAAGACAGAGATATTCTGAGTACTCCTTTGCTAATGGGTATATATTAGCCTCCATAAAGAATAAGTATGTATATAAGAAATTTGTACACCAGGTCTAGAGGCTAAAATGAAAACCCTCAATGCAAGGCAATATCGATGCCCTTTTAAACAGTCCCCTTGCCCCTAGAAGGCATGTTTACAACTACCACGTCTTACTTTTGTCATTTTTCTCTGTGCCAGATACTTCAAAGAAAGCTTTTTCCAGGATTGCGATGGTCTGGGCATCCATTTCGTGGGCTCTTTTCACAGGCTGTGACAATCTCAGTCTTCTGTTCTCCTCCCTGAGGGAATGATTTTCCATAGCATATTTTGCAACTCTGGGGTGGTGCTCTACCTGTCACATGGAAGAATCAGAGACCTATGTATTTACAAACATGACCTTAGTGAACAAGTCTTTCCAAAAGCCAACAGCAAACACTGTGGACACCGCAGGCACTGCGGGGGTGGGGAGCACCTCAGCTTTTACCATCAGACTGAATACGTGCATATCCTACAACTCTGAGCTCTACATTCGGGTCTGGTAACTCGAAACTTCCCCGTCTACCCCTGAAACGTTCACCCAGGCACCCGCGGTGATAAGCACAGGGTGCACATTGTGGCAGGCTCCTCCTGCAAAGTAGACGGCTTGAATTAACACACTGAAAAGAATTAGGAAACTCTCTACTGACCAGGGTGGAATGCCCCCCAAAGACACATTAAATGAAAAGGGCAAGGTACAGAAAAGTGTGTATGCTGTCTTCTGTGCACAAAAGGAATAAAAGTAAAAACATCTATCAGTATTAGTTGGAAAATGCAGAAAAACTCTCAAAAGATATCCCCTCTGGTAAGAGATTATCCTGTTTTTTAATTATGTGCCTGTGTCAACTATCCAGATTCTCAGGGAAAAGGAAAAACAACAACACTTCAAAGGGCTCAGCTGTGAAGAGACTACCGGCTCCGATAACCCCACTGGGTTATCGCTGCCCACTGGGAGGAAGTGTGCTTGGCCTGCTGGGGCTAACTGCCAGGGCAGTGACACCACCACCACATCCTCCCTTCTCCCTTTAGGTTTTACTAGTTTAGAAAATTGTGTGTGTGTGTGTGGGCACATTATGCAATCATACTGTCAGTTGAATTCATTTAAAACACTTTCTTGGGCTTCCCTGGTGGCGCAGTGGTTGAGAGTCCACCTGCCGATGCGGGGGACACAGGTTCGTGCCCCTGTCCGGGAAGATCCCACATGCCGCGGAACGGCTGGGCCCGTGAGCCATGGCCGCTGAGCCTGCGCGTCCGGAGCCTGTGCTCCACAGCAGCAGAGGCCACAGCAGTGAGAGGCCCGCGTACCGCAAAAAAACAAAACAAAAACCACTTTCTCTTGTATTAAATTACAAAAATTTACTGACCAACTTGGTGACTGATTCATACTTGCCTTGAACTTCTTTTAGTTTTACAGTTACTGCGAATGTCATGTACTCACTTGTTCTCGCAGAGTTTGAATCTCATCCCTCAATTCCGACAGCAAAAGATCCTGTTCCTCGGGCAGAAAACTTCCCCGGGATTCCTTGTGGAGCTTCTCCAGGCGCATTATTTGATCCTCTCGGAATTTCACGATCATTTTATTAGATTGAATAAATTTTTCTTTTTTGAGGGTGAGGTCTTCCAATTGGCTAACTTTTTCTACCAAAGACTTAAGAAATTCATAATTTGGTTAAACATAAAAAATAACTGGGCTTCCCTAAATTTTCACAAAACAAGCAATAAACCCAACTTCACATTTAATCTCAAAGGCAAAATTAGGTTTTTTCAGTCTTCGTTGTATTTACTTGTGCCAGTTATTTCACTCGGAAAAGCTCCTCATAGTGAAAGCCTAAAATATCTTGAATCCCCTTTTACTAATTCAGTTTCCTACCTTCTTTTCCTGTTCAGATTTCTTAAAAAATAACATTGCCTCTCGGAAATACTTCATGTAGTCAGTCTCGTCTTTGCCTGTAACGGGTCCAGTAAGAAAGAAAAGGAAAGAGGAAAAATGTTTTACCTCCCAAATTTTAAGAACAAGAAATGAGCTAAAATAGCCTTTGATTGACTGCTCTCAATTCGTCTTAAAGAATCAGACTCTCATCACCAGATCATGAATTTCAAATTAACCCAGTCTACAAATTACCTATTCTTTGAAGAAAAGTAAGTCTCTCATACCCAATTTAGTAAACATATGAAGATTACATATGACAGAATCTTGGAAGTGGATCTAAATGAAATTTACTAGTATCTCTTTTTAGCACTTATTAGGGATAAATTATTCAAAATTATTTCTACTCCCCCTTCCCACCACATCTCACAGAAATCAGTACCTGTGGTAACTGTGTCTGGTTACAAAGTACCATGTTCCTATGTAGGTGAAATAAACAGGAACAGACACTTGTGGGAAATCTGGGTAGCCTTACTGTGTTGTTCCTGTCACTGGAGGGCTCTCATACTAATACCCACACCTGGATTTCCTCAGGTTAGAGGACACCGCACTCGTCGTACCTCCGGTCCGAAAGCTTTCTGGTAGTATCTGCCCTGCAGTAAGCTGGGCCAGCTGCTCTTTGAGCCTCTTCACTTCAGCTTGGAGCTGGGTCACATTTCCTTGCGTGTCTTCATTTACCACTGCCTGTTCAAGAATTTTTTTAAAAAGCATTAAAAGAATGCTGAGTCATACAGTCTCGTGTTTATATTTGTATGATTTGGAGTGACGAAGACCAAACAAAACTGCACTTGCATCTCACAAACAGTCCAAAGGGCTCTAAAATCAGTGTGCTGGAGTGTGGAGGGAGCTTCCTTCCCCTCTGCCTTCACACCAAGAGCCAGAGACTCTTTCCCCTCCCCCCCCAAGCCCCCACTTAGGTCTCTGCTGTTGACTAGCCCTGGGCGCTGCTGGGCTGGGTCACCTCTGGGATCAACGTATATTCATCTAACACTGGCCTCTTCCTGAGATAACCCCACCCCATGAAGAGCAAACACCTCCATGAGTGTCACCTCCCCCTGTCTTCGCTCACTAAAGAGGTGTAAGGAACTGCAGAGCTGACCTGAGCTCCACTGGCTTGGAAGAAACCACCCTCTCCAGAAAAATCCAACCCTGTATTTCCTAACAGTCTCCTGGAAGGGAGAGTTGGTTTGACAACTCCATTTCTGTTTTATTATCAAACTAAATGCTGTTTTAAAGAAATGTCTTATTTGAGACGACTTCTAAGAAGTTCATAAAGTCTCACAAAACCTAGAGGGTGATAACAAGAGTCAAGAGCTGAGAACCAACCAAATCAAACACCCAATACTCCAGAGTGAGGGAGAAACCTCTGACAGCCCCAAGGTCCCCATGTTCCTGTCTGTAGCTGGGTCTGCCCACTGGGAAGGACTGTTCACCCTTAAACAAATTCCAGACATCCGAGCCACCTTCCCTTGGTAGGCTGCAGCAGAGGACTCACCATTGGCAGGGACTAGTATAAGGCTCCTGGTTTTGTTATTTCATGTGTTAAGAAGACGTTTCTAGTTATTTCTGATTCTTATGGACAGCCTCATTAAAAGGCATTCCTATACACTGTGACATCACTGTCATATCGGTGACATCATAATTCTAATTATCCCTGCAGTTCTCCACTCTCCAAAATCTTCTAGTAAGTCCCAAGAGATAGGGTCAGGAAGCTCTAATGATTTTCCTCCTCATATTACAAATATCCCACGGGGGTTCATACTCCAATAAAATGAATGAATAACCAGACCTATACTCTTCTGCCTCACCCAAGGGAAGAGGCAACATGGACCTCTTTGCTTTTACCATGATAAGATCACCAGGGAGTCTATTTTGGGAGGTAACAATGACCACTTTCTCCTTTGAAAGAGAGAGGAAATTAATTTGCCAATTTGTGCCCTTTGATTCTTTTGCCTAGAACCAAAGAGCCCTCCAACCTCTCCAAAGCAAGTGGGGAACTCCTTGGTCTTTTGACAGTCTGCACCAGGGGTTGGCGAAGCGCTGCTTGAACACAGCCATGCCCATATGTTTACATATCATCTACAGCTGCTTTCTCACTACAAAGGCAGAGCTGAGTAGTTGGGACAGAGACCATATGGTCCAAGAAGCCGAAATTATTTACCTCTTGGGCCCTTTACAGGAATTTTTCTGACCACTGGTGTACACAAGTATCAAGGAAACTTCTTGTATATAAAGAAAAATGAGGAATCCTTAGAGTTACAGACAACTTGAAAGACAAAAGTTGGTCAATAGCATCCAATTACGTTCATAGCGGATCCTCCTGCTCCCAGCACCCAGCTCCGATAGCGTGGTTTAAGTAAATAAATTTAGTCTCCAGCCCAATTACAAAAGAAAAACTTTGCCTTCCCTTCAGAAAAAACTAGCCAAACAATAATGACAAGACCTATTCTAGTCTCAAATTACATGAGCGATATAGAAGGCTTGGAAAGATAAAAGAGAAACTCTGCTTAGAGTTAGGCTTTCGCAACAGAGAAATACAATAACTAAAAGCTGATGTTAATATGAGGGCAATCACAAAAGTGAGATACTGCAAGCTTAAACATTCTTCTAATTTACTTAAGCATACTCAGTATTTTACCTTATTTTTAATCAGCTTGGCTCTTTGGGCAAAATTAAGCGTTGATAGGGTTTCTCCAAAACACCTAGATCCAGGATGAACATTTGCAATTATGGCTGTTTTGGCATTACCTCCAAGGGAATCCTGTTTAATGATATGAATGGTACACATTTTCAGGGGAGAAACCACAAGATGTTTTTTAAGCAAAGAAAATGTATATTATTAGCACCAAGGCTGAGAGATTATCCGACTACCAACCACAGCGAGCATAACCAAAACAGGGGCCCAGGAACCCAATTATCTACTTTACCCGGAGTAAGAAGGTAAGTTTGGAGTCTCTGTAGCAAACGTGTCTCTGTTTTCCATTACCCACATCAACAAGCGCAGTAATCACCTGGCCCAGGCAGCTCAACGATCGGTTTATGTTACCTGCTTCCTAGGGCGTTGGGGAAAAAGAACAAAAAATTGAGGTGCACTGATGTCTTTTTAGTATTTTGAATTAAAATATACCTAGCAGGGTGGCAATTTTGAATGGAAAGGCAAGACAGGGACAATATTAGTTAAGGTAACTAACTTCTCAGCAAAAAGATGTCCTCAACTGTCCACTAACCTTTTCCTATCCAAAGCACACACTGCAATTTTAGTACTATTCAAATACAAACACAAAAATCACGTGAAGGAAAAAAATATCAGTGTCACCTCCTAATTGTAATAGTTTTAAACTGACCTATAGGTAGGGATAAAATCTAGAAGAGAACAGAGGAAAAAAAGTTGCAGTGCATTAATAGGCATATTTTTCAATCCTTTTATGTTAAAATGTTTGCTACATTATAAGGGTATGGTAACTAATAACCCACTCCCATGTCCCACAAAGCCACCAATGAACATATTACAAGAGAACATTCAGTCTAATTCTACAATGTAATGTATAATAAAACCCCTTTAAAAGACTGGTTTCAGGAGAAAAGAAAAATGTTTGGGTTAAACGTGTTACACTGGATTTTTACCATAGGGAGCATATTTCGATAACTGGGTCTGCAGAAGTGGGAGAATAGAAAAAAAGAGAGGAGGAATAGAAATTATTGAGCAAGATGTGATGAATTCGGAGTTGCCACTATCTGTTACCATTCAGAAAGGTGGTTTAGGGTCACAGTTGACAGCCCTGTCTGTGGATCTGGATTACCATTTGAATCTCAGCGACTCTTAGCCATGTGCCCCTGGAAAATTTCCTCCAGTTTCTTCAAAATAGAAAGGATAATAGGATCACTTCCCAGAGTTGTTGGGACGGTTAAATAGCTAATATATATAAAGCATTTAGAATGGGCCCAGCATATGTCCTATTTTGAACTTATGCTATTTTTCTTTGCTTCATGTCCCCATAGAAACACAAATGTGAGACAGACTGAAACTGCCTGAGAGCTCAAGCGGCTCAAACCCTCACTTTTAAGGCAAACAAGACCCTCTCCTCTACCATTTCTGGCTCTTCTCCCCCACCCCCCGCCCTTATATATTCTAAACTGTAGAATCCACACACATTTTATTTATTTATTTATTTATTTATTTATTTATTTATTTATTTATTTATTTATTTTTATTTTTTTGTCCGCAGGGCATGTGGGATCTTAGTTCTCTGACCAAGGATTGAACCTGTGTCCCTTGCATTGGAAGAGCGAAATCCTAACCACTGGACCGCCACACACATTTTATTGACAGTACATATTACCATACATATAAACATTAGCAATACATATTAGCAAGAACTTCTGGTAATACCTTAGCCTAGAACGAGGTCCTTAACCCTTAACTCAAGAACTACTTTGCCATGCTTCCCCCAAGCAGGCCATGTCACACCCTTCTTCCTCTGACCCCTGCTACCACTCATAATATCACCCCTTTTGGCATGAATTCAAATATCTTGCTACTGACACTTGTCATATCCCATGTATGTTTACTGTCCCTACCCCACAACAAAAATTTCTATACCTTTTGGATGAAAGCAATTTCTTAACCCTTTGTAGCCCTCAAAACACTTAGCTTGGTATTGACTTCTAGTAATAATTCAGTCAAGAATTGAAGACCATAATTCCATTCTTACCTTCAATCTCATCCCTTCTGCATGGGTATCTTTTTGCCTTTCAGATCCTGCTAAATCCACCAGATTGAGAAGGGAGGTCCGTATGTTCACAGTTTCATGGCTTTTCTCCAACGACTCTATTGTAATTGTAAAGACTGCATGAGACCTAGAGGATTCTCTATTCATTGATGTTGATGCCACACGTCTGTTTCTCCACCCTCCAGACAACACCTAGGCAAAAGGAAAATACGTTATCACGACTTCCAAGTGGTCACAACAGCCACGAACATCAGTAGGAAATTTGCAAAGAGTGGTGAGAGACTATCTAATGAGGAATACACTCAAATTATTTTCCTTTCCCTTTCCTTTTTTGATTCTTCTCCATGTCATGAAAGAAAACAAGCAGGAAATCAGAAGGCATAGGATCTAGAATGGGTTTTGCCATTTCTCTATTTGTATTAACTCAATGCAAATCGCAAAATCTCTCTGAACCCTCTTCTTTACCGAGACTATGAGAAAGTTAGATAAAATAAATCTTAAAATTACCTTCAAGCCCAAAGTTTTATTAGCTCTTTTGGTCTACAAAGTATTTGTTTTCCCTCCCTATTCCCTGTGGCAAGCAGACACATGAAGGTTCAGACTGCAGACTCTAGAACAGGATGAACGTGAGTTCAACTCTTGGCTCCACTATCTACCAGTTGTGTGGTCTGGGGGCCAGTTGACCTTTTCAAGGCTCAGTCCCATATTTGTATAATGGGAATATGGGTACCTACCTCACAGGGCAGAACATCTCAAACTGTAATATGAATGCTAATCAGCTAGGATCTGGTTAAAATTCAGATTCTGACTCAGCAGACGTGAGGTAGAGACTGAGATCCTGCATTTCTAACAACCTCCTATGGGACACCCATAGTCGGAGAACTACATTCTTGAGTGGCATGGTCATAATATGTATTGGATAAAATGAAGAAATTAGTAGCTTATCTCAAAAAGTAGCTAAAAAATTAAATGAAATAACGTATACAAAAGAAGTTAGCACAGGGCTTAGCACATACACTCAATAAACAGAGCTGTTATAACCCTCTCTATTAACCAGCCATAGCATAAAAATGAAATTGTTTATATCTTTATTTTTTTGGTTAGTAGTTCATGCTTCCTTTTCACAACACTAAATACTGTATATTAAATAGTAGATAATGATACATTCACACAGCTGCAAAGAGAAAGAGAGAGAGATCCTCAAACATGGGACAAATTTCAAAATACTATTAGCTTAAAAAAGCAAGTGCAGGGCTTCCCTGGTGGTGCCGTGGTTAAGAATCCACCTGCCAATGATGGGGACACGGATTCGAACCCTGGTCCGGGAAGATCCCACATGCCGCGGAGCAACTAAGCATGTGTGCCGCAACTGCTGAGCCTGCGCTCTAGAGCCCGCGAGCCACAACTACTGAGCCCACGTGCAACAACTACTGAAGCCCATGTGCCTAGAGCCCATGATCCGCAACAAGAGAAGCCACTGCAATGAGGAGGCTGTGCACCTCAACGAAGAGTAGCCCCTACTCGCCTCAACTAGAGAAAGCCCATGCACAGCAACGAAGACCCAACACAGCCAAAAATAAATAAATAAATTTATAAAAATAAAAATAAATAAAAATTTTAAAAAAGCAAGTGTAAAATATGCTATCATTTGTGCAATATAAGGTGAAAAAGCAAATGCAAGTCTGCTTATTTAAATACTTATGCAAAGGCCAAATACAAACAAAAATCAAAAACAAAACACAAAACTATTTGGTGAATACTCATGGATTGGAAGACTCAATATTGTTAAGATATTAATTCTCCCCAAATTGATCGACAGATTCAACCCAATCCCACTCAAAAATCCCAGCAGTCTTTTCTGTAGAAACTAACAAACTAAATCTGAGTATATGAAAATGCAAAGGACTAAAGAATAACCAAACTAATTGTTAAGAAATTAGAGAACTTACTCTACCTGATCTCAAGACGTACTTCTCAGCAATAACAATACAGGCCTAACTCATTTTACTGTGCTTCGCAGATATTATGTTTTTTACAAATTGAAGGTTTGTGGCAACCCTGTGTCAAGCAAGGCTGACTCTCTTGTTAGGGGCTAACATAGCTGGTGACTAAGTTGAAGCCAATGCTCATTTACCATTCTAAAATTCCTAGAGTCTTAAGAATTATGCTAAATCTACTCTGCCTATGCTCTATAACTGGAACAACAAAGCCTGGATGACAGCACATCTGTTTACAACATGGTTTACTGAATATTTTAAGGTCACTGTTGAGACCTATTGCTCAGAAAACAAAATTTATTTGAAAATAGTATTGCTCATTGACAACACACCTGGTCACCCAAGGGCTCTGGTGGAGATGTACAACAAGGTTAATGTTGTTTTCATGGCTGCTAATACAACATCCATTCTGCAGCCCATGGATCAAGGAGTCACTTTGACTTTCAAATCTTATCGAAGAAATATACTTCATAAGACTAAAGCTGCCATGGATAGTGATTCCTCTCATGGATCTGAGGAAAGTCAACTAAAACTTCCTAGAAAGGATTCACCACTCTAGATGCCATAAAGAACATTCACGACTCGTGGCAAGAGGACAAAATATCAACATTAACAGGACTTTGGAAGAAGCTGATTCCAACCCTCATGGGTGATTTTGAGGGGTCCAAGACTTCAGTGGAGGAAATAACACAGATGTGGTAGGAATAGCAAGAGAAGTAGAATTAGAAGTGGAGCCTGAAGATGTGACTGAACTGCTGCAATCTCCTGATAAAACAGATGAGAGGTTGCTTCTTATGGATGAGCAAAGAGAGTGGTTTCTTGAAATGGAATCTACTCCTGGCGAAGATGCTGTGAAGATTGTTGAAAAGACAACAGAGGATTTAGAATATTATATAAACGTAGTTGATAAAGCGGGGCAAGGTTTGAGAGGACCGACTCCAATTTTGAAAGAAGTTCCACTATGGGTAAAATGGTACCAAACAGCTGCAGAGAAATCATTCACGACAGTAAGAGTCCCCTGATGCAGCAACCTTCATTGTTGTCTTATTTTAAGAAACTGCAACATCCATTCCAACCTTCAGCAACCACCATCCCTATCGGTCAGCAGCCATCACCACTGAGGAAAGACCTTCCAGCAGCAAAAAGATTATGATTCACTGAAGGCTCAGAGAATGGTTAGCAGTTTCTAACAATAAAATATTTGTAAATTAAGGTATATACATTGTTTTTTTAGATATAATGCTACTGCACACTTAATAAACTACAGAAGAGTGCTTTTATATGCACTGAGAAACCAAAACATTCATGTGACTCACTTTATTGCAATATTTGCTTTATTGTGGTGGTGGGGGACCAAACCTATGATATCCTCAGGTTTGCCTAATATCGAGCAACAATATCAATATTAAGACAGTTGTGTATTGGTAACTGATTCAGACACACAGATCAATGAAACAGAATACAGTCAGATATAAACCCATACACGTACGGTCAATTGATTTTCTTTAAAGGTGCAAAGGCAACCAAATGAGAACATTTTTTTAAACAAATGGTGCTGCATACGGGATCAAAACCAAAAAGGCAACCCAAGAGTGAACTCTGATGTCAACTATGGGCTTTGGGTGATTACGATATGTCAATGTAAGTTCATCAATTGAACCACTTTAGTGGGGAATGTTTAAAATGGGGAAGGCTACCCATTTGGGGGAGCACGGGATATATGAGAAATCACTGTACAGTCCCTTCACTTTTGCTGTTAACCTAAAATTGCTCATCTTAAAAAGAAGCAAGAGGAACTTCCCTGGTGGTCCAGTGGTGAAGACTCCACACTCCCAATGCATGGGGCCCAGGTTCGATCCCTGATTGGGGAACTAGATCCCACATGCTGCAACTAAGGGTTCACATGCCCCAACTAAAGATCCTGCATACTGCAACTAAGACCCAACAGAGCCAAATAAATAAATAAATATTTTTAAAAAAGAAAGGAAGAAAGGGGAAAGAGCATTGAATAAAACAGAACACAAAGCACTAAGAAAGATGGTAGAAACCAGTCCAACAATATCAACAATCATACTTATGTAAAGTTAGGTAAGATGCTGTCACAAAAAAAAATTTTTTTTTAAAGCAAGATATAACTACGTGGTTTTTCTTGTAGAAAAACTTAAAACAATAAAACACAGAGGACTGATGGGAAAACATATACCGGGCAAATAACTAATCAAAAGAATGCTGAATGGTATGTCAATATCAGACAAAATAAATTTTTAAGGCAAAATATGTTAATAGAAAACTGTGTTAATAATAGAAAACTAGGGACTTCTCTGGTGGCGCAGTGGTTGGGGGTCCGCCTGCTGATGCGGGGGACGCGGGTTTGTGCCCCGGTCCGGCATGGTCCCGCATGCTGCGGAGCGTCTGGGCCCGTGAGCCATGGCCACTGGGCCTACGCGTCCAGAGCCTGTGCTCCGCAGCGGGAGAGGCCACAGCAGTGAGAGGTCCGCATACCGTAAAAAAAAAAAAAAAAATAATCGGCCTGCCAATGCAGGGGACATGGGTTCAAGCCCTGGTCCGGGAAGATCACACATGCCATGGAAAAACTAAGCCCATGTGCCACAACTACTGAGCCTGCGCTCTAGAGCCTCCATGCCACAACTACTGAGCCCGTGCACCTTGAGCCCATGCTCCACAACAAGCGAAGCCACTGCAACGAGAAGCCTGCACACCGCAACGAAGAGTAGCTTCTGTTCTCCACAACTAGAGAAAGCCCACACAAAGCAATAAAGACCCAACGCAGCCAAAAATAAAAATTAAAAAAATAATAGAAAACTGTGTTAATATAAATACAAAACTACGAATTCAAATCAAAGGAAGATATATTAATTCTACTACTTGCATATGCCCCTAATAAAAGTCTATCTCTATATGTATACATATATATTTACTTATATAGACAAAAGTCAAGACAAAACCAACACTTTAGTTGGAGATTAATATATCTCAAGTATTGACAGATTATACAGACAAAAAAAATTAGTAAAAATATAAAAACCTATACCCAAGGATGTACATTCTTCTCAAACACACCCTTATAAAAGTTGGCCATTATATTAATCTATAAATAATTTCTCAATAAATCTCAAAGACTAGGAATCACACAAGACCACATTCTCTGATCCCAATGCAATTAACTATCAACATGAAAAATAAATTTAAATTTCCCATAAATTGGGGAATTTAAAATCACATTTCTAAGTAAATCATGGGTCAAAAAAGAAATTATAATGGAATAATACATAGATCTATATGACAGTTAAGATATTAAAACTTGTGTAAACTTTAAGTAATATTAAGTAAATTTATAGCATTAAATACAAAAGAAAGGCCAAAATGAGCTAAGCATCGAGCTTAAGAAGTCGGAAGGAAAGTAGGATAAACCCAAAGAAAGTAAAAATAAAACATTAAAGAGTAAGGCCATATAAACCATCACAACTATTCAAAAAGAGAACAAAATTGTAGTTACAGCAAAGATTTTTAAAATGAGAATACTAGGAACAGTTTTATGCCAATATATTTGAAAACTCAGAGGAAACTAAAATTTTTCTAGGAACACACAACCTATCAAGACTTCTGACCCAAAATACCTGCATAGGTCTATTAAAGAATTTTTATTTGTTGTTAAAAATCTTCTTACCAAATAAATAAATAAATAAACAAATAATCAATCTAACTAAACACAAGGCCCAGATGTTTTGGGGATGAGTGCTACATGCTTTTTAAGAACAGGTCATTCTAATCACACATATTTCCAGAAAACACATAAAGGTGGTAATAAAGCAAGACAAGGAAAGTAGGAAAAAGGAAAAATACGTTTATCTCAATCTTAAGCCCTGATGAAAAATGATAAACAAAATACTGACAAACCTAATCCAATATTTTATCATGTTAACATGTTAAATGAGAAAAGCCACGTGATCATCGCAGTAGAGGTAGAAAGAGCATCTGACAAAATTTAACACACATCCTTGATTTTATAAGATAGTTAACAGGGTGGCTGATTATAAAAGCATTCTATTAAAAACCCTGCATTTATATACATAACAGACAACATGTAATTTTTTTTTTTTTTTTTGGCAGTACTGCTGCGGCTCTCCCGCCGCGGAGCACAGGCTCCGGACGCACAGGCCCAGCAGCCATGGCCCACAGGCCCAGCTGCTCCGCGGCATGTGGGATCCTCCCGGACCGGGGCACAAACCCGCGTCCCTTGCATCGGCAGGCGGGCTCTCAACCACTGGGCCACCAGGGAAGCCCGACAACATGTAATTTTAAAAAGAAGTTATCCCCCACCAGAGCAATAAAAAATATAAGGTATATTAGAATAAAGGTAACAAAAAAAAGGTAAGACTTTTATGGTGAAAATCATTGTAATGTAAGACATTAAAGACCCAATTAAATGAAGAGACATACCATGTTCATGTATGAACTCTATTGTAAAGATGTCAATCCCTCCAAACTGGTCTCTAACTGCAATGCAATTCTAATCAAAATCTCAACATTATTTTTTGAATATGCATATATACATACACCGGATCACAAGTAAAACCTCTCTCTTACTATGAGAGTCACAGTTTAAGATGTTTGAAAAAGATTTGCTGAAGATGGAAGAATAAATTAATGAACCCTGATATATACATATATTTATTTATAAATATTCATATAATGAATTACACAGCAGTAAAAAAGGCAACATAGATGAATTTCATACACTGTGTTGACTTTAAAAAAGTTATAGAAGGCAATATACATACCTCTTTTTAAAACTCAAAAACAGGCAATACTAACATTTTAAGAAATACATACATATGTGATTTAAAAGTAGAAGAAAATGATAATGACATTCAGCACAGTGCTTATGTTTAGGGAGGAACCAGGGATATGAGATAGAAAGAAGCACACAGGTAGAATGATAATATTGGTGATATTTAAATTGTCTAATGGGGTCCTGCAAGTTCATTTTAACATTATGCTTAGTAAGTTATATGCATGTGGCAATACTGTATATGCATCAAATATTACATACAAAAAAATTGTTTAAAATCAACTGGCCAGGTTAGAATCCAGAGGAAGAAAGAGAAAATATGAACAGACCCAATCACAAGCAATGAAATTGAAACTGTGATTAAAAATCTTCCAACAAACAAAAGTCCAGGACCAGATGGCTTCACAGGCGAATTCTATACACTGCCCAAAGCAATCTACAGATTGAATGAAATCATTACCAATGGTATTTTTTACAGAACTAGAACAAAAAATCTTAAAATTTGTATGGAGACACAAAAGACCCCGAAGAGCCAAAGCAGCCTTGAGGGAAAAAATTGGAGCTGGAGGAATAAGACTCCCTGACTTCAGATTATACTACAAAGCTAATCAAGACAATATGGTATTGGCACAAAAACAGAACTATAGATAAATGGAACAAGACAGAAAGCCCAGAGATAAACCCACACACCTATGGTCAACTAATCTATGACAAAAGAGGCAATGGAGAAAAGACAGTCTCTTCAATAAGTGGTGCTGGGAAAACTGGACAGCTACATGTAAAAGAATGAAATTAGAACACTCCCTAATACCATACATAAAAATAAACTCAAAATGGATTAGAGACCTAAATGTAAGACTGGACACTATAAAACTCTTAGAGGAAAATATAGGAAGAACGCTCTTTGACATAAATCACAGCAAGATCTTTTTTGATCCACCTCCTAGAGTAATGGAAATAAAAACAAAAATAAACAAATGGGACCTAATGAAACTTAAAAGCTTTTGCAAAGCAAAGGAAACTACAAGTAAGACGAAAAGAGAACCCTCAGAAAGGGAGAAAATATTTGCAAACAAATCAATGGACAAAGGATTAATCTCCAAAATATATAAACAGCTCATGCAGCTCAATATGGTAAAAACAAACAACCCAATCCAAAAATGGGCAGAAGACCTAAATAGACATTTCTCCAAAGAAGACATACAGATGGCCAAGAAGCACATGAAAAGATGCTGAACATCACTAAGTATTAGGGAAATGCAAATCAAAACTACAATGAGGTATCACCTCACACCAGTTAGAATGGGCATCATCAGAAAATCTACAAACAACAAATGCTGGAGAGGGTGTGGAGAAAAGGGAACCCTCTTGCACTGTTGGTGGGAATGTAAATTGATACAGCCACTATGGAGAACAGTATGGAGGTTCCTTAAAAAACTAAAAATAGAATTACCATATGACCCAGCAATCCCACTACTGGGCATATACCCAGAGAAAACCATAATTCAAAAAGACACATGCACCCCAATGTTCATTGCAGCACTATCTACAATAGCCAGGTCATGGAAGCAACCTAAATGCCCATCGACAGACAAATAGATAAAAAAGATGTGGCACATGTATACAATGGAATATTACTCAGTCATAAAAAGGAATGAAATTGGGTCATTTGTAGAGATGCGGATCGATCTAGAGACTGTCATACAGAGTGAAGTCAGAAAGAGAAAAACAAATATTACATATTAACGCATATATGTGGAACCTAGAAAAATGGTACAGATGAACCAGTTTGCAAGGCAGAAATAGACACAAATGTAGAGAACAAACGTATGGACACCAAGGTGGGGGAAGTGGCAGGGTGTGTGTGTGTGTGGTGGTGTGACAAATTGGGAGATTGGGATTGACATATATACACTAATATGTATAAAATGGATAACTAATAAGAAGCTGCTGTATAAAAAAATAAATTTAAAAAAATTCAAAAAAAAAACATGAATAGAATATTTTGCAAATTCCTGTCAAAAGGTTTCTTTGTTCTGAGCTGAATGGCCAAAAGAGGTTGCCTTTTGACACCTAACAAGTAATAAACAAGGGTAGAAAATAGAGAGCAGAGCCAGCTGGTTTGAAGGGCAGAGATCCCAGGAGCTCTTCGAAAGGGCAACTCCAGGCTTCCCTGGTGGCGCAGTGGTTAAGAATCTGCCTGCCAATGCAGGGGACACAGGTTCGAGCCCTGGTCCGGGAAGATCCCACATGCTGTGGAGCAGCTAAGCCCCTGTGCCACAGCTACTGAGCCCGTGTGCCACAACTACTGAGCCCGTGTGCCACACTACTGAGCCAGCATGCCACAACTACTGAAGCCCGTGTGCCTAGAGCCCATGCTCCGCAACGAGAAGCCACCGCAATGAGAAGCCCGCGCACCGCAACAAAGAGTAGCCCCACTCGCCACAACTAGAGAAAGCCCGTGCGCAGCAACGAAGACCCAATACAGCCAAAATAAAATAAATAAATTAAATTAAAAAATAAATAATAATAAAATAAAACTGTAACTCTATATCCTTTAAAAAAAACCCAAAAGACAAAAGGGCAGCTCCCAGGAGGAACAACTAAAGGGATACGGTCACTAACAAAGTGTCCCCCAGTGACATGTAAGGTGGTTTTTAGGAGTCTCTGACCGGAATGAACACCACCAAAATAACACAAAATCAGGGGTCAAACTTCTATTTTAACTAAGGGGAAATTTATAAACCAGTGTCATATCCTTCTTTCATTTCTTCTCATGAACATTCTGGTTATGGCTTCACAAAACATTTTTAGTAACTCAACTCTTTCTTTTTTTGAGATCAAGGTGCTCGTCACAGCATGCTATGTTGCCTACGAATCAAATTGCTCAAGGCAGGGTACCTGATAGGCTTCAGCAGCTGAGGTCACCACCTGCTCCACAGCACCAACAACGAAGACTCCCTTCTTAATATGCTCCCTTAAGTACAGTCCAGCCGATGCAGAGTCCAGGAGGTCATAGATCTGCTCGTTGTAGATTTCAATAAAGGAACACTTACAAAGAAAACTCTTTCCAGCTCCAGCCTGTAAAAGAGAAGCCTGGTGTAGCTATATTCTTTTCATGAGTTCATCCTTACCTTTCATGAGCATTCATCTTTCACTCACTTCACAACATATAAAATTTCTACAACATTATCCTTTACACAATACAGGACACTTAAAAGTCAGTTTTAAAATACAGATTACTAGTTTCAGCACATCAGTACACTTTAAAGCGGCATCGAACTGTGGTCCCAGGAGCCCTAAAGTTCCCAACAGTGCCTCAGAACAAAGACAGGGAGGTGGCACTTGAGCATTCCAAATAGGCAATTCCATTTTTTGTTTAATTGAGGTATAATTGATATACAGCATTATACTAGTTTCAGGCGTATAACATAATGATTTGATATTTGTATATACTGCAAAATGATCACAATAAGTCTAGTTAACATCCATCGCCATACAGTTACATAATTTTTTTCCCTTGTGATGAAAATAGCAATTCCATTTTCACCTGTCTTATATATGAATCAAGTGTTATATTCCTCAAACGACTGAAAACAATGTATTTTAAAAGTCTCTCTTTAAAAAAATAAACAAATAAAAGTTTTCTTTAAAAAGCCTCGCTATAGGATTTTTAACCACAGAAATGCACGTCACTAAACTTACTTCACTGGCACATAATATGTGTGTCTAACTGCAGTGGTCAGGCATAGTTTCTGCAAAGGAGTAAGGGGTAAACCAATGCTATATATCAGACTCCTTGGCACATAGGTAATAGAACATAAAACACTAATGTCTCTTAAGCCTGGAATTCCCTAAGCTACAGACGCACAACCAACAGAATGACCCAATCTGGGAGCCAATGGAAAATGGAAGGCCACATCGCTAGGATGATGGAGCCACACCACGTGTGAAGCAAGGAGAGCATAGTCAGGTGGTAGCAGGTGCTGCAAAGGAGGTACAGATGGGCCCATTACTAGTGGCTGTCATGAAGATGTAGGGACAGCTGCAGGCAACTGTGAGCCTAGGCGCAGGTAGGTGATGGAGCTTAATGAATTTGTTTTCCTCAGTTAAGATTTTCTTTACACTTTCTCTCTTGTAAAATCTGAGAGCCTAAGAAGCACTACATTCTTCTTTCTTTCAATGTGGGTTCATGGACGATGCATGTTTTATAGACTAAAAACTTTTAGAAAATAATAAACTCAGAATCCTTAATTTAATCTTAAGAATTGAAAGATTTTTTTTTATGACTCTAGCCTATCCACACTGTAGACTACCAATGATGCCCCTCCGTGTATCATGAGCTAATTAGTAGTTAGCTACTCAAAACTAGGTATTTCACAGAATCGCTTTATTTTTACAATAAGTTTTACCTTCTCTTTTTCACGTTCAATTAAGGAAAATAAATATTCAAAACTTCGTGGAATTACTCCTCTCAGGTTATGAGAAAAATTATCAGATTCAGATGGTCCTAAAGAAAAATGTAAAAAAAAAAATATATAGCTGTTCATTTTTATTCTGTTAACAGGAGTCTTTCAAAACAGCAACACTGAAAGGCAATTCATATAGAAAAGACAAACTGTATAATCAGTTTCTTTCAGGCCCCAAACAAGATAAATCGTGGTCTGTAACAGATGGCATAATAGAACCTGCCTATCAATGGGACTGAAGAGAAGGGCCCACAATAGCCACTAAGCAATTTTTAAAAGTAGTTGTTGTTTGATAAGTTAAGAAATCCATTTCAGTCCCAAGCTTGAAATTTTTCCTTCTGCAGGCACCAAAATTAGCAGAAACAACAAATAACTGTACTTTACTGTTGCATAAGACATTCTGTCTCCTAGGCTGATCTTTATACACTGGCTGTGGGGCCACAGGCTAATTACTTAAATCTCTTGGAGTTTTCAACTATAAAATGGAAAGAATAATGGTAATAACTATCTCACAGTTAATAAAAATGAGCATTAGCTAGTGTTTTGTTAATTGGGCAATAAAAGCCAAGCTGGTAAGAAAAATACTATAGGAATTCTTCACAAGATTTCTGTACAGACAGAAAACTGAAGAGCAATCCAATCTATTTTGTTAACGTTGGGGAAAAGGGGAGATGTGAGTGGATATGTAAACAGCAGGATTTCTTGGATACTAATTCAAGCTATAGCTATATTTGTCAGAAAAAAAACTATAAAACTAGAAAAGATCCAAAAGTTACTATATGTATTAGTTAAACATGCCTTAGAGGGACTTCCCTGGTGGTGCAGTGGTTAAGAATCCACATGCCAATGCAGGGGACACGGGCTCAAGCCCTGGTCCGGGAAGATCCCACATGCCAAGAAGCAGCTAAGCCCGTGTGCCACAACTACTGAAGCCCATGTGCATAGAGCCCATGCTCCACAACAAGAGAAGCCACCGAAATGAGAAGCCAGTGCACTGCAATGAAGAGTTGCACCCGCTCGCCGCAACTAGAGAAAGCCCACACACAGCAATGAAGACCCAACACAGCCAAAAATCAATCAATCAATAAGTAAATTTATTTAAAATATATATATATGCCTTAGAGACCAAAGGAACTAACAAAATGCTGGCGTATGCTAGAAAGTTACAGAAAATAAATTTTAAAATATTATCGTCATCTCGGTGTGCTATACCTTAAAAAAAAAAAGAAGAAAAAATATATAAAACAGGGCAGAGAAACGCAAGTAAATGAACACAGAGGACAGATAATATTAGAATATTATCTACAGACAGAAAACTCCGCGGCATGTGGGATCTTCCCAGACTGGGGCACGAACCCGTGTCCCCTGCATCAGCAGGCGGACTCTCAACCACTGCGCCACCAGGGAAGCCCAAGATAATTTTTAAATAAGAAAAAAGCTTGAGGGACTTCCCTGGTGTTGCAGTGGTTAAGAATCCACCTGCCAATGCAGGGGACACGGGTTCAAGCCCTGGTCTGGGAGGATTCCATATAACGCAAAGCAACTAAGCCCATGCGCCCACAACTACTGAGCCTGTGTTCTAGAGCCCGTAAGCCACAACTATTGAGCCCACATGCCACAACTACTGAAGTCTGTGCACCTAGAGCCCGTGCTCCACAGCAAGAAAAGCCAGAGCAATGAGAGGCCTGCACACCACAACAAAGAGCAGCCCCCGCTCACTGCAACTAGAGAAAGCTTGCCCACAGCAAAGAAGACCCAATGCAGCCAAATATAAATAAATACATAAATAAATTTATTTTAAAAAAAGAGATAAAAGCTTGAATGGGCATTTTACAGAGAGGCTATTCAAATGTCCAATAAATGTATAAAAGGTGCTTAGTAGTCAATGGACATCAAACAAGTGCAAATAAAAACACGAGATAATACTATACATAGTCCAGAACAACTAAAATTTTTAAAATGGACAATACCAAGTGTGGACATGGATGTGGAGCACTGGGAAATTCCACATCTACGCATCTCCATCATGACCTTTTTACTAAAGCTGAACATACATATACTATAACCCAGCAAGTCCATGCCCAGAAGTTTAAAGTTCAATAGATATGCACTATAAAAGACCCACACAAGAAAAAAATGTCCATAACAGTACTATTCATGTGCTCTAAAACTGTCTAGCAACAGCAGAATAGAAAATGTGGAACTCCTTTAAGATGGCAGTGTGGCAAGACGCAGAGTTAGCGTCTCCCCACAACTAGGGCACCTGCCAGCGCTGGTGGGGGGCTCTGACCCCAAAGAGATGGGAGGAATCCCAGAGTGAACCGGTAGGATGTAGGGGGACCAAGGGGGGAGGAGAAATGGAGGCCAGACAGGATCGGCTCCCCTGAGGCTGGGGAGATCAGGAGAGGGAGGTGGGAGGGACTCTCCAGGAAGAGTGGGAGAGGAGCAGAGGGTGATCGCCTGGCCCACTGGTGTCGGGGAGGCTCCTGAGCTCCCAAGCCAGTTCCCCCCCCAACAAAGCTCCATCCAGGCCACATGGGTTCTGGGGGCACAGGAGGGCGGCTGGGGAGATCAGGAGTGGCAGGTGGGAGGGGCCACCGAGGAGGAGGGGGAGAGAAGCAGAGGGTGTTTTCCCCACCCACTCGGGCCCAGGGAGCCTACTGAGCTCCCAGACCAGTTTCCTGCCCTCCAAGGCCCACCCCGCATTGGTCCTGGGGGTATAGGAGGGAGGACAGGGAGATCAGGATTGGCAGGTAGGAGGGGCCCTCCCAGACCCCAGACAGGAGGAGCAGGAGAGGAGGGCGTTTGCCCCACCCACTCAAGCCCAGGAAGCCTGCTGAGCTCCCAGGTGAGGTCCCCCACCCTCTGAGACCAGCGGTGGGGGGCATGCCTGGGCCCCTTCTGTTCCTTGAGCCTAAGCCCCACCCCCCCCACAGCCCCCAGGGCCTTTTCCAGCCCTGTGGGTGCTGAGCATTGGCCCCACCCACCGCCCAAACCTCACCCTTGCTTAGGCCCTGCTCTCCATAGCCAAGGCCTTCCCTCCGCTCCTTTATTTTTTCTTTTTTCTTCTCCCTCCTCCTCTTTTTTACTATTGTGGTACTGATGTACCTTCCAGTTGTTGATTCATCTATATTTTTATTTTTACATTCTTTCTAATATATCTATTAGTTTCCTAGTCTAATTTTATTTTTTACTTTGTTATTGTTCTCTTTTCTTTGCCACCCCACACAGCTTGTGGGATCTTGATTTGTGAGCACAGGGTTGGGTGGAGGCTCCTGTGGTGGGAGCTCCGAATCTGAACCACTGGACTAACAGAGAACCTCAGACCCCAGGGAATATTCATCAGAGTGAGGTCTCACAGAGTTCCTCACCTCAGCACCAAGACCCAGCTCTACCCAAGAGCCTACAAACTCCAGTGTTGGAAGCCTCAGGCCAAACAACCAGTAAAACTGGAACACAATCCCACTCATTAAAAAAAAAAGAGAGAGACAGCAAAAAAATATGTCACAGATGAAGGAGGAAGGTAAAAAAAACCCTACAAGACCAAATAAATGAAGAGGAAATAGGCAATCTATCTGAAAAAGAATTCAGAGTTATGATAGTAAAGATGATCCAGAATCTCGGATATAGAATGGAAGCACGGATTGAGAAAATACAAGAAATGTTTAACAAAGATCTAGAAGAACTAAAGAACAAACAAACAGAGATGAACAACACAATAAATGAAATGAAAAGGGAGAAATCACAACTGACACTGCAGAAATACAAAGGATGATAAGAGACTACTGCAACAACCATAAGCCAAAAAAATGGACAAATTCTTGGAAAGGTACAATTTTCTAAGACTGAACCAGGAAGAATTAGAAAATATAAGCAGTCCTATCACAAGTAATGAAATTGAAACCAGAATTTAAAATCTTCCAACAAACAAAAGTCCAGGACCAGATGGCTTCACAAGCGAATTCTATCAAACATTTAGAGAAGACCTAACACCAATCCTTCTCAAACTCTTCCCAAAAATTGCAGAGGGAGGAACACTCGCAAATTCATTCTACAAAGCCACCATCACCCTGATACCAAAACCAGAAAAAGATATCACACACACAAAAAAATTATAGACCAATATCACTGATGAACATAGATGCAAAAATCCTCAACAAAATCCTAGCAAACAGAATCCAACAGCACATTAAAAGGATCATACACCATGATCAAGTGGGGTTTATCCCAGTGATGCAAGGATTCTTCAATATACGCAAATCAATCCATGTGATACACCATATTAACAAACTGAAGAATAAAAACCATATGATCATCTCAATAGATGCAGAAAAAGCTTTTGACAAAATTCAACACCCATTTATGATAAAAATTCTCCAGAAAATGGGCATAGAGGGAACTCACCTCATCATAATAAAGGCCATATATGACGAACCCACAGCAAGCATCATGCTCAGTGGTGAAAAACTGGAAGCATTTCCACTAAGATCAGGAACAAGACAAGGATGTCCACTCTCACCACTATTATTCAACATAGTTTTGGAAGTCCTAGCCACAGCAATGAGAGAAGAAAAAGAAATAAAAGGAATACAAATTGGAAAAGAAGAAGTAAAACTGTCACTGTTTGCAGATGACATGATACTATACATAGAAAATCCTAAAGATGCCACCAGAAAACTACTAGAACTAATCAATGAATTTGGTAAGGTTGCAAGATACAAAATTAATGCTCAGAAATCTCTGGCATTCCTATACACCAACAACGAAAAATCAGACAGAGAAATTAAGGAAACACTCCCATTTAGCACTGCAACAAAAAGAATTAAATACCTAGGAATAAACCTGCCTAAGGAGGTGAAAGACTTGTACTCAGAAAACTATAAAACACTGATGAAAGAAATCAAAGATGACATAAACAGATGGAGAAATATACCATGTTCTTGGACTGGAAGAATCAATATTGTGAAAATGACTGTACTATCGAAAGCAATCTACAGATTCAATGCAATCCCTATCAAATTACCAATGGCATTTTTCACAGAATTAGAACAAAAAAATCTTACAATTCGTATGGAAACACAAAAGACACCGAATAGCCAAAGCAATCTTGAGAAAGAAAAATGGAGTTGGAGGAATCAGGCTCCCTGACTTCCAACTATACCACAAAGCTACAGTAATCAAGAGAGCATGGTACTGGCACAAAAACAGAAATATAGCTCAATGGTACAGGACAGAATGCCCAGAGATAAACCCACACACATATGGGCACCTAATTTACGACAAAGGAGGCAAGAACATACAATGGAGAAAAGACGGCCTCTTCAATAAGTGATGCTGGGAAAACTGGACAGCTACGTGTAAAAGAATGAAATTAGAACACTACCTAACATCATATACAAAAATAAATTCCAAATGGATTAAAAACTTAAATGTAAGACCAGACACTATAAAACTTTTAGAGGAAAACATAGGAAAAACACACTGACATAAACCACAGCAAGGTCTTTTTTGATCCACCTCCAAGAGTAACAGAAATAAAAACAAAAATAAACAAATGGGACTTAATTAAACTTAAAAGCTTTTGCACAGCAAAGGAAACTATAAAGAAGACAAAAAGACAACCCTCAGAATGGGAGATAATATTTGCAAATGAAACAACAGACAAAGAATTAATCTCCAAAATATACAAACAGCTCATGAAACTCAATACGAAAAAAACAAACAATCCAGTTAAAAAATGGGCAGAAGACGTAAATAGACATTTCACCAAGGAAGACATACAGATGGTCAAGAGGCACATGAAAAGATGCTCAACATCACTAATTATTAGAAAAATGTAAATCAAAACTACAATGAGGTATCACTTCATGCCGGTCAGAATGGCCATTATCAAAAAAGCTGGAAACAATAATTGCTGGAAAGGGTGTGGAGAAAAGGGAACCCTCCTGCACTGTTGGTGGGAACGTAAAGTGATACAACCACTATGGAAAACAGTACGGAGGTTCCTCAAAAAACTAAGAATAGAATTACCATATGACCCAACAATCCTACTACTGGGCATATACCCTGAGAAAACCGTAATTCAAAAAGAGACATGCACCACAATGTTCACTGCAGCACTATTTACAATAGCCAGGACATGGAACCAACCTAAATGTCCATAGACAGATGAATGGATAAAGAAGATGTGGCACATATATACAATGGAATATTAGTCAGCCTTAAAAACAAACGAAACTGAGTTATTTGTAGTGAGGTGGATGGACCTAGAGTCTGTCACACAGAGTGAAGTAAGTCAGAAAGAGAAAAACAAATACCATATGCTAACGAATATATATGGAATCTAAAAAAAAAAAAAAAGGTACTGATGAACCTAGTTGCAGGGCAGGAATAAAGAGATAGACATAGAGAATGGACTTGATGACATGTGGTGGGAGGGTGAAGTTGGGCAAAGTGAGAGTAGCGTCAACATGTATACACTACCGAATGTAAAATAGTTGGCTGGTGGGAAGCAGCAGCATAGCACAGGGAGATCGGCTCGGTGCTTTGCGATGACCTAGAGGGGTGGGATAGGGACAATGGGAGGGAGGTTCAAGAGGGAGGAGATATGGGGATATATGTATGCATATGGCTGATTTGCTTTGCCGTGCAACAGAAACTAACACAGTATTGTGAAGCAATTATCTCCAATAAAGATCTATTAAAAAAATAATAGAAAATGTGTTATATTCATACAATAATCTATTATACAGTAATGGAAATAAACTACTACTACATGCCATAACATTAGTGAATTTGACAAACCTCAGGCTGAGAGAAAGAAGCCATACATAAAAGAGTAAATACAGTAAAATTTCATTTGTAGAAGTGCAAAAACAAGCGAAACTAGTGATGACAGAAGTCAGAGTAATACATATGTCAGGGGACAGCAGTGGGAGTAGTTACTGACTAGGAATCTTGGTCTGGGTAGTGGTTATACAGGTACATAATACATAAAAATTCATTAAACCCACTTCAAAAATTGTTCATTGAGCACATACTCTGTGCTAAGCATTGAGCTGGGAATATAGGTAAAAACACAGACTTTGCTATAATGGAAGTCGCATTCTGACAGAAGCTTGGGAAATAATCCTAATTTTATGAGGTCAACATCATATACCAGAAAGTATTCCTTTCCAAAAAATATACTAAGTTCTGTCATCACAAAAAGAGTAGACTAAGCCAGTAAATGTTAATCTCTAATTTACTTACCCATCATAGTAAATGTTTTCCCTGAACCAGTCTGTCCACTGTAAAAAAGAATGTTTCATATATTATTTTCACACATGAAATTTAGAAGACTACCCTATCTTAATATGGTCTACTAGTATATAAATTTTCCCCACAAAGAACTAATTGTCTTTCTTTTTTAAAATTATATCAGGTAAAAAGTGAATCATACATGTTCTTTCTCTCCTATTCTACCACTAAGACTTAACCACTCTTAACTGTCTAATAAATTCTTCTGGATTATACAGACATGGCCATCAGAGTTTTCATTTAATTTTTATTTACAAAACTGGAATGATGCTATTCATACTTCTCTGCAACCTGTTTTTTTCCCTTAATTTTTATCTCACACATCTTTCTATGCTGGTAAATAGAGATCTGCCTCTTTATTTTTAATGGCTACATAGTATTCCATGAATGTATCATAATTTATTTAATCAGAACCAACTAGACATTTTTTTCCAATTTTTGCTATTCTAAATAATGCACCAATTCTCTTCCTAAATTCTGCCTTTAAAAGATACTAAGATGTCTTCATTTAAAAATAAAGCAATTAAAAACATCCTTATGCTATAGGCTTGATTTTTTTTTTTTTTTTTTTTTTGTATAGTGTCATATCTCCTCAGGTACACCAAGAAACAGGAGAAACAAAAAAATAAAGTTAAAATTTAGGGACTTCCCTGGTGGTCCAGTGGGTAAGACTCCATGCTCCCAATGCAGGGGGCCCAGGTTTGATCCCTGGTCAGGGAACTAGATCCTGCATGCATTCCACAACTAAGAGTCCACATGCCGCAACTAAAGATCCCACGTGCTGCAACTAAGACCTGGTGCAGCCAAAATAAATATAAATAAATATTAAAAGAATAAAAACAAAATAAAAAATTATGTTGAAGATAGATGTCAGTTAGGATGTTAAATGTGTTTACATTGGACTCATGGCACAAATATAAAATTTTGAGTTTACTTTTTGGTTCAATGTCCCAAGAGCTAGAAAACAGTATAATCTAGTTGGTTACCTCTTTCTTTCGGAAGTAGGGGAAAAAAAGTTCTTCAGTTAACTCAGAATAAGAAATGGATACTGTTGAGCATCCTACTTGAAAGTGAAGGGGACAGTATTAACAATAACTCTAGAATTGAGACTGTCTAAGGTAAACCAGAAGGTATGCTCAACCAAGCAATAAATCAATGCTCACTTCTCTCCATATGTTTCTCATTTCTGCCCTTGACTACCAAAAGCAATTTTCAAATTAAATATTATAATTAGTATGCTTAAGGATCTTCAAAGAAAACAGTTCTGAAGATATATAATCTCTGGTAATTGTGGCTCTTATTTCAAATTGATTTTTGAACTCTACCACTCAAAATATTCTGTGGAAAAAAAAATCTTTTTTTTTTCTTGAGAAGACATGAGAAAATGGTTATCTGCTTCATGGGTCAAGAGAGAATATTTAGTTCTGCTGAACACAACTGAAAAGTAAGCATGAAAGGCAAAGGCAAATTTTCAAGGAAGAATTTGTGCACAAGATGAACCCAAGCTTTAAACATCTTATTTTTTATTTTCTTGTATTTTGAGCCAATTACACATGAACCAAGGGCACACACACACAAAAAAGCATCAGCTGCTCAAAATTAATTACATAATTCATTACATCCTATTAAAAACCTCTGGTTCTAAATAAAATTAGGAAGTCTATTGCTAGAAGTAAAGGAAAAAATAATTGTACTACAAATTATATTCCTATTTATGAAATAAATCTGAAATGATTCACCTTGTAAAAAAAACTGACCTTCTAGAACTGCCAAGGTTGTCAGCTTACATTCCAACATTAAACCTAGAGCAGTATTTTAAGGATGCCAGCATTTAGAAATTCAGAATCATCATGCACTTTTTTTTTTTTTTTTGGCTGCGCTGTGAGCCTTGCAGAATCTCAGTTCCCTGACCAGGGATTGAACCCAGGCCCTCGGCAGTGAAAGCACCAAGTCCTAACCACTGGACCACCAAGGAATTCCCATCATCATGCACTTTCAAAATATATTTGGAAGACAGATTGACAGTTTCTTATACTATATGACCCAGCAATGTATTCCTACATATGTACTCAAGTGATCTGAAAACTTATGTTCACACAAAACCCAATATTTGAATGTTTGTAGCAACTTTATTCATAATTGCTAAAAACTGGAAGCAACCAAGATATCCTTTAACAGGGGAGTGAATAAAAAAACGGTGGTAAATCCACACAGTAAAATACTACTCGGCAAAAAAAAAAAAAAGGAAAGAAAGCAAAAGCTACTGATGCATGCAACAACATAGACAAATCCTAAATGAAAAAAGCCAGAACCAAAAGGCTACATACTGAATGATTCCAATCATATGACACTCTGGGAAAGGCAAAGCTATAGGAATGGAAAATTTGTTAGTGTATCC
>NW_020172172.1:1820275-1875488 GCF_003031525.2 Neophocaena asiaeorientalis asiaeorientalis
TGACTATGAATGGGACAAGG
Organism: Neophocaena asiaeorientalis asiaeorientalis; assembly: GCF_003031525.2. NCBI lineage: Eukaryota > Metazoa > Chordata > Mammalia > Artiodactyla > Phocoenidae > Neophocaena > Neophocaena asiaeorientalis. The sequence continues at coordinate 1,820,296 of NW_020172172.1, forward strand.
AGGAGGAACTTTGAAGGTGGAGAAACTGTTCTCTTCAATAGGTGTGCTAAATGCTTGGGTATCTGCATTTGTCAAAACACTATGCAACTGTACATCACAAAGGGTGAACTTTAAAGTATGCAAACTAAACAAACAAACAAAACACATCAACTAGGATGTCAGAGACCCCAGGATGGAATGTATCTAATTGAATTACAAGTTCATGACATACTGCACTGAAAGGTGTAGGTGGAAAAGGGGCTGGCCTAAGTAAGTTTACAAAATGAGGTTCTGACTAGAAATTGTAGGACTTAAGAAAAAAAAAAAGGATCTGTACATAAACACTGCATGCAGTAAATTTGTTCTTCACAGGGATACAGGCTAACAATTCTGAAACTGCTTTACATGTGTACTGGGGATGAACAAATAAATAAACGGATGGTAGCAGTGGGAGCCTGGGTTTCTCACTGTCAGCAAGGGAAGTTCCAGATAAACAAGAAAGCAAGGCTAGAATGAACCCATGTGGATGCTAAACCCTTGGATTAGAGTCAGAGACATCAGTATGAACTCAAGTTTACCTTGCCGTATATAGAAATGTATAGAAACAGAAACAATTATAGATATGTCTGTATACATGACTTAGTATACATACATATATTACCTAGCTCTGTCTGCTGAAAAGGCCTAGAAGCAATGACACTCCAGTAGCCACAAACACACCGAGTGCCCTTAGTTTCTAAACACCATTCTCCAACAAAAGGAACCAGGGCTCCTTGCCAAAATGGCTGATTCTAGGTCTCAGACAGGGAAAATATAAGATGAGCCAGGAGCGTACTGTAGCATCATAAAGGAAGTGCTCAAAAAACAAAAGGATGTGACATGTCAAAGGGACACAGAAACCAACCTCAAAAAGCTCCCAATGGCCAAGCTGGAACAATGTAAGCAACAAGATAAACATAATGTAGCATTAGATTATAACCCAAAGTATGAAATAAATATATGTAAGTCCATACCATACAAATGAATTAATTAATTAATGGGGGCAAAAAGACAAATCTTCCTTACAGAAGAATCCCAGATAACATGTAGATCCTCTCCAGGAGGTAGTTTAATCCCTTCGCTCTTGCTTACACAGGTGGGGCCAATTAGATCACATAAGCCCTTAAAATTAAAGAACATGCCCACCTCAGTCAGAGAGCAACATGACTAAGAAAGAGCAAGAGTTGCATGTCATTGGCTTGGAAGATGGAGAAAGGGGGCTGTAAGCCAAATAATGTAGATGGCCTCTAGAAGTCGGAAAACAGATTCTCCTCTAGAGCTTTCAGAAAGGAACACAGCCCTGCTGACACCTTTATTTTAGCTCAGAGACCGGCGTCAAACGCCTGACTTACAGAACTGTAAGACAATAAATTTGTGTTGTTTCAAGCCACTAAGTATGTGGTCATTTGTTACAGAAGCCATAGGAAACAAATAGAAGCACTTACTATTGTACCCTTGTATAAGGAAACAGTGAACAACTTACTATGCAAAGATGGTACCATTATAGCCACTCATGCAAGACTCCACAATGCCTTTGGCCACAGTTGAGAACACAGACTCCTATAAGTGTTAAGCACCAAATATGTTAACATTTCACAAAAATGAAAACATTTTTCCTAAACTACATTCTAAAATATAATAAAATTTGTGTGCGAATTTTCATTTGCAATAACATGAAAATTATATCTACTATAGGAAAAAGGCTAAAATAGCTAAGACGATAAAACTGTAAACATAATTATGTCCATTAATCTCCTATGCAATTATAGATTTAAACCTCACATCTAGAGTTTATATAGAATTTTGCATACTGCACGCAATATTATACTGGTATTAGCATAAAATACATAGCCCTATGTTCTTCAGTACTTTTCCCACAAGCTTATACTAAATAATCAGTATCTGATTTTTATTTTCATTTTTATATATAAATAGATGCAGCCTTATCAACAATGCAAGAATTCGTAGATCTGCATTGTCTAGTATAGTAGCCATGCGCCACATATGGCTACAGAGCACCTGAAATGTGGCTAGTCCAACTTGAGATGTGTTGTAAGTATAAAACATACACCAGTTTTGGAAGACTGAACATGAAAAAAAAAAAGAATGGAAAAATATCTCATTAATAACTTGCTTTATGTTCCTTACATGTTGAAATGGTATTTTAGATATACTGGGTTAAATAAGATACAGAAGTAAAACTAATTTTACCTGTTTCTTTTTTACTTTTTAAAAATGTGGCTACTAGGGAAATCCCTAGTGGTCCAGTGGTTAGGACTCTGTGCTCTCACTGCTGAGGGCCCGGGGTCAATCCCTGGTTGGGGAACTAAGATCCTGCAAGCAGCACAGCACGACCAGAGATGTGGCTACTAGAAAATGTTAAATTATATATATGCCTCACTTTCTATTTCCATTGTCCAGCCATGCCCTAGATGAAAAAAGATCTAAAGACCTACATGTCTCACCAAAAGCATCCATGTGTATGAGGGAATAATCAAGATGTGTGATGTCCAATGCAGCAGCCATTAGCCACATGTGGCTATTACTTAAATTAATTAAAATTAAATAAAAATTAAAAGTCAGGTCCTCAGATGCACTAGTCATATTTCAAGTGCTCAACAGCCACATGTGGCTAGGGCATCTGAGAAGTTAATCTGAAAAGGTGAATTTGAAATTTTAATTAATCTTAATTAATTTAAACTTAAATAGCCATGTGTATCTAGAGGCTAATGTAATGGACAGCACATTTACAGAACATTTCCATCACTGCAGAAAGTTCTATTGAATAGTGCTAGCTAGATTTTAACTAAATTGTCCTTAATTAGAAAAAGTTATTGACACCATAGCGATCTTGTTTTTTTTGGCCATGCCTTGTGGCACGTGGAATCTTAGTTCCCCCAACCAGGGATCAAACCCGTGCCCCCCTGCACTGGAAGCGCGGAGTCTTAACCACTGGACCGCCAAGGGAGTTCCAACACCATAGTAATCTTAAATCAATCACTCTCTGCTATGGATTGAATGTCTCCCCAAAATTCATATGTTGAAACACTAATCCCCAATGTGATGGTATTTGGAGATGGGGCCTTTGAGAGGTAATTAGTCATGAGAGTGGAGCCCTCAGGATAGCAGTACAGGCACACCTCGGAGATATTGTGGGTTCGTTTCCAGATGAGCTCAATAAAGTGAATATAGCAATAAAGCAAGTCACATGCATTTTTTGGTTTCTCAGTGCATATAAAAGTTATATCTGTACTATACTGCAGTCTAGTAAGTGTGCAATAGCATTATTTCTAAGAAAACAATGTACATGTCTTAATTTAAAAATACTTTATTGCTAAAAAATGCCAAAACAATTACAATAGTAACATCAAAGATTACTGATCACAGATCACCATAATAATAACAAAAAAGAACAAAATATTTCAAGAAATATTGACCAAAATGTGACTCAGAGACATGAAGTGAACAGTGCTGTTGGAAAAATGATGGTAATGGAGTTGTTCAATGCAGAGCTGCCACAAACCTTCAACTGTAAATAAACACAGTATCTAAAAAGTGCAATAAAGCGAGGTATGCCTGTAGTGCCCTTATAAGAAGAGACACAGAGAATTCTCTCTCTCCACCGTGTGAGGACACAGTGGAAGACAGCTGTCTACAAGCCAGGAAGTGAGTCCTCACCAGACGCTGGATCTCTTGCACTTGATCTTGGATTCCCAACCTCCAGAAATGTGAGAAATAAATGTTTGTTGTTTAAACCACCCAGTCTATGATATTTGTGTAATGGCAGCCAGAACTAAGACACTCTTCTTGGGCTTCCCTGGTGGTGCAGTGGTTGAGAGTCCACCTGCTAATGCAGGGGACACGGGTTCGTGTCCAGGTCCAGGAAGATCCCACATGCCGCAGCAGTTCAACTTTACTTATCAATCATCCAAGTGGCTCTGAAAAGTACACCTTTATCAACCTCCATCACAGGTTGGAGAGGGAAAATAAAGCAGGCTTGTCATTCTAGTACAAAGTCTGATGAAGGAAGAAAAATATTTAATAATATTAAATTTTAAATATTTATGGAATGTTTGAGCTTCCTTATCTGAGATCTGTCAAGCTAAAGAGACCAGAAGTGAAATCCTCCCAAATAACAGAATCTTATATGTTCCAAATGAAAAGCTTAGTTCCCCAAATCATCATTACCTGAGTGGTGTCCATTTCTGCCACATGATCAAATATGAAGGTTTTGGGCTCAGGGTTGGAGTGCAGCCGGACAGTCGTAGAGGACAGCACAGATAGGCATAAGTTTTGCTCTCCATCAGCTGATCCAGAACCCTCTGTAGGTGGGCGAATTCGCACAAAAACTTTGATAGCATCGCCTTCATTACTAAAGACAAAAAAATATAGCAGCTAAGTTTACTGGAGAAAAAGGATCTAAGCCTCATATTGCCTCTAGTGTTTCTATTCTGAGTTCCCCCAATAAAGTACGAGATCTACCCATTTACGTTTACCTTTTATCAAGAGTCTCCCATAACCCACACCCTTTACTGATTTGCTTCACATCAGCCAACTTCAAAAGCCTTTACTTGAAATCATCTGAAAGGCAGCTCTAAGCTCTGCTTGTCTCTGACTTCCTTTTTAATAGCAATAATAAAGTAAGTCATCCCAAGGGATAATTATGTTACTGATTCCATCTTTTAGCCTGGAAGGTGAGGGGACAGGGGCTGGGGAGGAGATGTGATTTTTCCATATTTCCAGGTAGCCGAGGACAAAGCTTAATGCTGAAACAAGGAACCCTTACTTACTATGCTAAATGGTTGTTTTAGGAATACTACATCCCTAATTCTTTTGGTCTCATCAATAAGATTTTTTCCTTACCTTGGTTGGTTAGACTGACAATTTGTCACACTGCGTAACTCAGCTAGAAAAAAAGATAAGAAGTCTTTAAAGGTTTTTAAAAGTACAACATGAAAACCCCATTCTTCTAGCCTATTCTTCAGTTGCTGACACTCCTCAGTCTCCCAGCTCCCTGGCCTGGGCGTGACAGGGGACAAGCCTAGATCTTCCACTCCATTCTAACTGTAAGCAGATAGGTTAGGGGGTCCCCAGAGAAAGAGAACCAGGAATGGCTTTCTTGACATAAGAGAACCCATTTTGGTCTAAGCCATTTTGTGGTCTAAGCCTGGCGCAATGCTTGCCCTCAAACAGGTCTCAATAATTAATGACCTTAAGGGAGGAAATGTAGAAACAAGGAGGAGCAGTCGAGAAACCACAGTGCAGCCTTGGGGCAGCGTCCAGGTTCCTCAAGGGATATACATAATAACATACCTTTGAGTTCTGCAGGAACTAAGGCCCATAGTCAGGTGGAGGATGGAATTATGATGGTGACCCTCCAGACTTCAATCGACTAAGGCTTGGACTCTTGTCGACCTTTGCCCCAACTCTATGCTAAATTTCCTCAGTTCAATCAAGTCCCTCTATGAATATGTATGTACGCTTAGCTTAAGACTTCCCCAATTTTGCTGTTCAGGGAGAGACTGCTTTGGGAAGATCCAGGTATTCTCCTCTTGCTGTAAGTAATAAATCCTAGAGGATGGGGAGACCAGTACCCAGAGTTGCTACAACGTATTATCTAAGATGTCAAGTTTCTAACAAAAAAATTACAAGGAATTCAGAGAAACAAGAAAGTATGATCCATGAACCAGAAAAAAAGCAGGCATCAGAAACTGCCTGTGACAGCGCCTACATGCTGGGTTTGTCAGGAAAAGACTCCAAAGTAGCCATTATAAACATGTACAGAACCAAAGGAAATCAAAATTAAGAATTAAAGGAAGGTATGAGGACAATGTCCACACCAAATAGAGAATAGCAATAAAGAAAAATTATAAAAAGGAAACAAATGGAAACTCTGGAGTTGAAAAGTATATCAAGTGAAATAAAAATTCCCTTGAATGGCTCAAAGTAGACTTGAACTGGCAGAAAAAAGAACAAGCAAGCTCTAAGATAGATCAATAGAGATTATAAAAGTCAAAGAACAGAGAGAAAAAAGGATGAAGAAAAGTGAGGTGAGACTCAGAGAAATGTGGGACGTCATTAAGCATACCAACATACATAAATGGGAAGTATCAGGAGAAGGAACAGAAGAGAAAGAACAGAAAAAATTCAAAGAAATAATGGCCAAAAACTTCCCAAATTCATTAAAAAGCAATCTACACATCCAGGAAGTTCAACAAATTCCAAAAAGGATAAACACACGCAGATCCACAGATACATCATAGTAAAAATGCTGAGAGTCATTACTTATGAGAGAACCCCAATCAGATTAACAGCTGACTCTCAGCAGAAACAACAGAGGCCAGAGGAATTAGAGAGTTTGTTGTTAGAAGGCCCACCTTACAAGAAATAATAAAGGAAGTTCTTCAGCCTGAAAGTAGTGACCACAGACAGTAAAATTCAAATCTACATGAAAAAAAGCAAAGAGCACCAGGTAACAGTGATTATGTAATTATAAAAAACAATAGAAATGCCTATTTTCTCCTCCCCTTACTTGAATTACAAAACAAATGTATAAAATAATATGTATATAATGTATTGTTGGGCCTACAACATATAGAAACATATGTATATTTGCCAATAATAGCACAAGGAAGGTGGGTAGGAACAAAGCTGTAACAGCCCAAGGAAATGACTAAAGATGGTAAAGTAATGTATTGTTGGGTTTTTAACAATAGATGTAACTTGTTTAATAATAATACCAAAGAAGGGGGTGAAAGGGAATAAAGCTACATAGCCCCTGCTCGCTGCAACTAGAGAAAGCCAGCGCACAGCAACGAAGACCCAACGCAGCCAAAAATAAAAGCTGACACTGTTAAGATGTATATGTTAAACCCTAGAGCAATCATTAAAAAAAAAAACTTCAAAAAAAGAAAGCAGGGAGTTCCCTGGTGGTCCGGTGGTTAGGACTCCACACTTCCACTGCTGGGAGCACGAGTTCGATCCCTGGTCGGGGAACTAATATCCTGCATGTGGCGTGGCCCCCCTCCAAAAAAAAAAAAGAGCAGTAACAAAATGGAAATAGAGTCACAGATGTAGAAAACAAATTATTTATGGCTACCAGGGCATAACAAGTGGGGAGGGATAAATTGGGAGATTAGGATTGACATATACACACTACTATATATAAAATAAATAACTAATAAGGACCTGCTGTATACCACAGGGAACTCTACTCAATACTCTGTAATGGCCTACACGGGAAAAGAATTTTTAAAAAAGTGGATATATGCATTATATATATATGTATAACTGATTCAACTTTGCTGATTCAACTATAATCCAATAAAAATTTTTTTAAAAAGCAGTAAAGGTGGAACAGAGAAACATAAAAAACATGTGACACATAGAAAATGAAAAGTAAAATGGCAGATGTGAATACAACCAAATCAATAACAACATGTGAATGGATTAAACAACCCAATCAAGGGGCAGAGATTGTCAGACTAAGATGAAAAAACATGCTCCAACTATATACTATCTAAAGGAAACACACTTTAGATTCAAACATATAAACATATGGAAAGTAAAAGGATGAAAAAAGATTATCTCATGCAAACAGCAATCACAAGAAAGCAGGAGTGGCTATACAGGTTTCAGACAGACTTTAAAACAAAGTTACCAGAGATAAAGAAGAATATTTTTTATAATGATAAAAGGGTCAAACGACCAGGAAGATAACACAGATATAAACATATACTTAGGGACTTCCCTCGTGGTGCAGTGTTAAGAATCCACCTGCCAATGCAGGGGACACGGGTTCGAGCCCTGGTCCGGGAAGATCCCACATGCTGCAGAGCAACTAAGCCCATGCGCCACAACTACCGAGCCTGCGCTCTAGAGCCCGCGAGCCACAACTACTGAAGCCCACGCACCTAGAACCCATTGTCCACAACAAGAGAAGCCATCGCAATGAGAAGCCCGCGCACTGCAATGAAGAGTAGGCCCCGCTCGCCTCAACTAGAGAAAGCCCGCATGCAGCAACGAAGACCCAACGCAGCCAAAAATAAAATTAATTACTTAAAAAAAAATAACAAACATATATTCACCTAGTAACAAAGCACCAAAATACACGACAAGAAATGAAGGGAGAAATAGACAATTCAACAATAAGAGCTAGCATATGACCCTGCAATCCCACTCCTGGGCACATATCCAGAGAAAAACATGGTCCGAAAGGATACATGCATCCCAGTGTTCATTGCAGTACTGCTTACAATAGCAAAGACATGGAAGCAACTAGATGGATAAAGAAGATGTGGTACATATATACAATGGAATATTAGCCATTAAAAAGAATGAAATAATGCCATTTGCAGCAACATGGATGGACCTAGAGATTGTCATACTGAGTGAAGTTAAGTCAGACAGAGAAGGAGAATGATATCACTTATAAGCAGAATCTAAAAAGAAATGATACAAATGAACTCATTTACAAAATAGAAACAGACTCACAAACTTAGAGAACCAATTTATGGTTACCAGGAGGGAAGGGTGGGGCAAAGGGATAGTTAGGGAGTTTGGGATTGACATGTACACACTACTATATTTTAAATGGATAACCAACAAGGACCTACTGTATAGCACAGGGAACCCTGTTCAATGTTATGTGGCAGCCTGGATGGGAGGGGAGTTTGAGGGAGGACGGATACATGTATATGTATGGCTGAGTCGCTTTGCCTTGCACCTGAAACTATCACAACATTGTTAATTGGCTATACTCCAATATAAAATTAAAAGTTAAAAAAAAAGAAGAATTTAGAGCGGGCAGATGACACAATCAGAAAATAAATAAATAAATATATATATATGTAACTGAATCACTTTGCTGTACACCTGAAACACTGTAAGTCAACTATACTTCAATAAAAACAAACAAACCAACAAACCTTAGATGCTTACTCTGCAGTCCAGATAGCTATGGATCATCTAGCCAAATATGATTAAGTTCAGAAAGGGACTCTTAAACTCAGTCAATTTCATGAGGGTTATTTCACATTCTCATTTCTCTGATTTTAGTCAGCAACCCATGGTGCCAGTGTTGTCACAAGAAATAACCTTCATGAGCACAAAAGTAAGAGCTGCAGGGAGCACTGCATGGGCTCTCTCCTTCCCTGTGTTCCCACTTCATGTTCCCGGTCTCTAAGCCTGCTGGGAATGCACTTACCTGGGATGTCATCAACCTCAACTTTGCTAACAAACTTAAAGGAGCAGGAGAGTTCCCCATGGAAATCACCACCATCATAAAGGGGAGCTGTGAATACCCTTGCTCCCGTCACTTTTCAGAAAAAATTATTTATTTATTTATTTATTTTGGGCTGTGTTGGGTCTTCGTTCCAGTGTGTGGGCTTCCCATTGCGGTGGCTTCTCTTGTTGCGGAGCATGGGCTCTAGGCATGAGGGCTTCAGTAGTTGCGGCACACGGGCTCAGTAGGTGTGGTTCGCCGGCTCCAGTGAGCAGGCTCAGTAGTTGTGGTGCACGGGCTTAGTTGCTCTGCAGCATGTGGGATCTTTCCGGACCAGGGATCGAACCCGTGTCCCCTGCATTGGCAGGCGGATTCTTAACCACTGTGCCACCAGGGAAGCTCTCCCATCACTTCTTGATGTGTACAGACAGGACAGAGTCCTTTAACACAGTCACATACATATGTCACTTTCCATTAAATAAACAGATGCTCTAATATCACAAACATCAATTCTCTTGCTTGAGTCCAGATTTACTGAACACTGTGATTGTGCAGAAAGCGCGATCAACATTTTGCTCCAATAACGTACCAATTTGTGTGCCAATATTCCCTGAATACTGAAAATGGGGGAGGAAAAGGAACATTTTTGATGGAAAAAGAGAGCATAATGAGGTGTTAATGGTATAATGGACCTAAAAGGTAAGTAAAACAACAAACGTATCAGGAAAGAATTGCAATTGACAGCTAAAAGCATTAACGTTACCGAAAGGTTCAAACACCAAAAATTCACCATTTGTTCAATCTTCTAACATAGGCATCGCCTCGTTACCGTTCATACCATTCACAAAGATCCATCGAATCAGCTCAAAATCAGCTTTAAAAAACCAAGACTCCTTAAAGGGTTAGGCGATGTAAGAGGCACGTATACAGGTGCAGCAAAGGACCAAGAAATTAGTAAAGTTGAACCGTTTATCAAAAGCAAAATGACAGGCTCCCTTCCATGAGAAAAAGGAAGAAATTGAAGGGGTCTCCTGGAGAAGAAAAAAAGGACTGTGAGAATATAAAGACACTACTGAATTCTGTGCTTTAAAAGTCCCTTACCTAAGGAGAGTCCACAGCGGACCCTCCAAAAGAGAAAGACATGCTTGGAACAAGAATAAGTTCTTCCCTTCAGGAAAGTCAGTATTGTGGAAATACGCAGAAGGTAGTGAGAGCTGGGGCCGACCCTCAGGCGAAGATACCTAGAGAGGCAGCCCGGGTCCGGACTCGGGAAGAGGCCAGCGACGAAACGGCAGGACCGAGAACAGGAGGGAAGAACCAGCAGGTCGCTTAGGAGCCAAGCGCCTGGATGAGGGCTCGGTTCCGGTTCTCTGCTCAGCCCCAGAGCTTAGAATTGCGCCAGGCTCGTAGCGTGCGCCCAACACATAGACGGAAGGGAAGAGAGCTGTTCCATTAGTGTATTATCTTGGAGAGACAGAGGGAGATTTCAAATATCCCCCGCCGCTCAGTCCGCTCCTGCCCTTCCCGCCCAGCAGGAAAGCTCGTATTTGGGGGCGGAGACGGGGTCACGAAGCCTGGGCTTCTCACTTACTTTTGCAGCCGGACGCCATGGTGCCCTCACCCCTCGATCCCGAGACCGACGGAGCGACCGCCCTTACTTCCAGCCCAGCCGCGCACGGAGATTCCGCCCACTCAAGATGGCCGCGAATTTAAATTTGGCGCTCAGGTCGGACGTTGACGCCAGCACGGAGGCTGCCATGTTGCCAGGCCCTGTGTCAGGGGCGGGGCCGACGTGACGTCACGAGTAAGCGCCGTCGCCTCCGTACAGTCTCCAGGCGGCTGTGGGGTCCTGTTTTCCCCTAGCGCGGCTATGAGCAAGCGGAACCAGGTGTCGTACGTGCGGCCAGCCGAGCCGGCGTTCCTGGCCCGCTTCAAGGAACGGATCGGCTACGAGGAAGGGCCCACGGTAGAAACCAAGGTGAGCCCGGGCCAGTCCCGTTACCGCAGAAATGCGGCCCGCTCCGCCAATTTCAGCTTCTGGCTTGACTTGGAGGCTAGATACTGATGGGTCCCTCCTCGCACCCGCGCCCGGCCCCTAGTCCGAGTGTCCTCAGACCCCAGGCTGGTCATCTTCAAACAAACTACTGCCTCTTTCGCCCAGGAAGCTATTTGTCGTTTTCACAGTGCTGCTGTGTTTTTGAAAATGACTTCACGCAGGTAAAGCGCCTCGTCCTTCGTAGACAGTTAAGAAAGATCATTTTCGTCTCTCTTCGTTTTCACTTGCTTATCGCATAACCTGTAGTTAGCAGTGTGGGTGGTAGCGTCGTCCCATTTTCCAGGTAAAGAAACTAAGGCCACTCGATCAAATGACCTGATATCCTAAGCCTTGAGTCTGGAACATCCTTAACGAATGCCCTTCTGTGCTTGTTGTCACCAAAAAAAAAAAAAAAAAAACGGAAAGCAAAAACCTTTTATATCTTGGCTTTCAATAGAAGAAGAGGAGCTTCAGGAAGGAGCCACACCTGGATAGTTTAGAAATGGGGATCGGTGGGAGGCAACTTCTAAGCTCCCCCAGGCTCCTACCCGAACTGATTCACATCAAAATCTGCCCTACCTTTTTTAATAGAAAGAGACTATTATGCTTAGGGCATGTGTGGAGAAATAGAGAATTTATTTAGCACTTTGTGTCTTGCACTTGCACAAAGACCCACCCCTCAAGTCACTTAAGTAGAAGGACACAAGATTGACTTAAGTGCAGTTAATCCAGTGAGTATGTGCTAAATCCAGGCCCTGGGCCAGGCTCTGAAAGGACAAAGAGATGGATCTCCAAAATGCCCTGTTCTTTAACACCTTCCTGCCTGCCTCATCTCAGCCCTCACAGGTCACCACCTCAGTGAAGCCTTTTGAACCTCCCCCAGACAGTAACTCCTCCTCTGTTCTTCTCTTCACTCTATCCGCATCTTATCTGCAATACTCATCATTATGCATGGCAACTACTTACTCTCTTGGGTATCTCCACCTCTAAATCGAACACTCTAAGTATCTTAATCCCTCTATATTTTCCTAGCACAGTGCCTGTGGCACCAAGTAGTGGGTGACGAGTTACATTGGTTAGATGACTGTGGTTATCATCAGGCAAGGCTTCATGGAGGAAGGGACATTTAGATTGAATCTTGAGCATGGGTAAGTCAGCAGGTAGAGATGGAAGGAACGGCATGGGTAAAGGTGTAGAGACAGTGAGTCACGGACTGACTGTTTAGAAGTGATTGAGGGACTGATAGAGGTGAGGCCATATGGACTATTCAGTAGGCAACAAGGAGCATGTTTGGATAGAGATAACATGATCAGGGAGTGACTGGTCCCCAGGACCAAAAACAGTGACTATGGCAAAGAGGATGACGTTTGAGAAAAGGGACATGGTTTCAGCAATGAGGAGAATATGGACCTAATTTTATAGTTTGCTTCAGGTCCTAGTGATGATCATGTGTGTGCCTAGTTAACACCTTGAAGACTGCAGCTTAGAATGCTATCTTAGGAGAACTCGGGGCGGGGGGGCGGGGAACTTTCCAAATAATATCAGTCATTCGGGCTAACACATTTGATCAACAGACTTTTCCATAGACAGATGTCCCAGGTTCCTGTGTTTGCGAAACCAACTTCATTCTTAATCATTTTGGCAGTGTAATCATTCTAGGAATCTGTTAACAAAAAGAAAAGAGTTTCATGGGAAATCACGATATAATTATAGTTTAAGATTACAGCTGTGGTCGGACAGCTGCAGGGCTTTGTTGCCCTGTTTGGGAGACAAGGAAGGCTCTGTGAGAGGTCGACTGACATCTATTTGAATAATGTGTGGTGGGTGTGCACGCCTTTCAACCTAGCATTTCCATTCGAGGAATTTATCTGTGTGTAAGTTTGCAAAAGTGAACAAAAACATGTGCAAAAATTTTATTATAGTAGAAAAAAACTAGAAACAACCAAAATTTTTACTTACAAAGAATTGGTCAAATAAACCATGAGATAACCATATGTATAAATACTGGGCCGTGATTTTTAAAAATAGATGATGCCATATGTATCTCAAGGCATTGTGCAAAGATGTTTTTGAGTAAAAAACTTGGGTGAGTGGGGCTTATATGATGACTGACATTTTAAAAAATCTCAGTCAACTAGCCAAATATTACCATTTGTTGCACCTGTAGAGTCAGTGCATAGTTTCTGTTATTTTCTGTACTTTTTTATGTTTGGTAAATTTCATAATTTAAAAAGAAAAAAGGAAGCGAGTCATATAGTAGTATGTTCCGTGTCTTGTTTGTATACAAAATGTTTTCTGTACCTCCGTATTTTTATACACTTAGACTAACACTTAGGATACCCACCAAACAAGCTACTGGAAGGGGGTAAAGATAAGCAGAAGTAGGTGAAGGAGGACCTTTTACTTGCCGTTTTCTGTACTTTGGTGGTGTTTATTTTTTGTCACACTTTGAGAAGAGGTGTACATGAAAAGGGTTGATGAAGAGCAGAGAGAACTGCTGTAGTCAGCACTACCCTGAGTAGGCTGAATGCTGGCAGAACATGAAGCAGAGGGCCGCTGACATCAGGAACTGCAGGCTGGGGTCCTGCTGAAATGGAAACCAGATCCCTTGGACAGGCACCCCAGGATAACTGGCAGGTGGACCTCTTCCCTACTCTGGTGAGGTTAGATTTTTAAGAGTTACTTGAAAATTCATTGCCAAACACATTTAGTCAATAATGTTACCCTTCTCACTCTAGTAATTACAGTTTCTCACAGAGACAGTGGTTGTATTTAGTTCAAGGTCAGCAACTTAAATGTTATGTTTGTGTTTTTTCCTAGAGAATCCAGCTTCAGCTCCCAGGTGAAGATGGTGATCACAGTGACAAAGAAGATGAACAGCCCCAAGTGGTGGTTTTAAAAAAGGGAGACCTATCAGTTGAAGAAGTCATGAAAATTAAAACAGAAATAAAGGCTGCCAAAGCAGGTATGTCTGAAAGTAAGCTGGTTTTTCTACCAACTTAACGAGTTAGGTATGAAATCATTTTATACAGCGGTATGGTATGTTTGAAGGAGACAGTCCTAGGTTCAAACTTTGGCTTTGACACTTACCAGATGTGTTACCTTGAACAAGTTATTTCACCTCTCAGCCTCAGTTACCTCATCAGTAAAATGGGGACAAGTTGTGCCCACTTTATTGGGCTGTTATAAGGATTAAGTGCAAATTTAAGTAAAAACATCCTGTTTTTTAAAAAAATACCTGGTTTACAAACTAGTCAACAGAGGTGTATTTAATTAGTGCCTGGTGTGTGGTATGCTATATAGTATTTTTTTCATTATTTGTAGTATTTATTACATTGATTTAGGAGGAAATGCTGGAGTTCCAAACAATCACTTTTCGGGATACTTAACAAATATAGTCTGATTGTAATGAATTGGGGACTGGCAATATTACACTATACTTCGTTCGGTACATGAGTTTTTGTTTTTTGTTTTTTGCGGTACGCGGGCCTCTCACTGTTGTGGCCTCTCCCGTTGCGGAGCACAGGCTCCGGACACGCAGGCTCAGCGGCCATGGCTCACGGGCCCAGCTGCTCCACGGCATGTGGGATCTTCCCGGACCAGGGCACGAACCCGTGTCCCCTGCATTGGTAGGCGGACTCTCAACCACTGCGCCCTGTACATGAGTTTTTATTAAGTGACTGCATGTCTTGTGGCTATATAGCTAGAGGCAGTGGACTGAATTGACTCAAGGATGTCCATAAATACCGTATGAGATTTTCTTGCCATTTGACTCTCCGATAAAGTCAAAATAACGAGAGAAAGAAAGTTTTTTAACTTTGTTTTTTGCTGCAGATGAAGAACCAGCTTCAGCTGATGGAAGAATTATGTATCGAAAACCAGTCAAGCGTTCCTCAGATGAAAAATATTCCGGTTTAAGAGCAAGCTCAAAAAAGAAGAAGACAAATGAAGAAGATGAAATAAATAAGCAGGATTCAGTTAAAAAAAACTCACAAAAGCAAATCAAAAATAGTAGCCTTCTTTCTTTTGACAATGAAGATGAAAATGAATAAGTGTAAATAAATATTTTGGACTTAGTCTTCTTTAAGAACATACGGAGTATTTTTTTAAATAACATCTTTTTTTCCTATTATAATACAAGTTTAGGGACTTCCCTGGTTGTCCAGTGGTTAAGACCTCATGCTTCCACTGCAGGGGGCACAGGTTCGATCCCTGGTTGGGGAACTAAGATTCCATATGCTGCACGGTGTGGCCAAAAAATAAAAATAAAACATTAAAAGGAAAAAAAAAGATAATACACGTTCACTGGAGAAAATTTAGAAAATACAGAAAACATTCAGTAAGATAAAACATATCTATCCATCAGTACCCTTTTGACCTGAACTGCTAACTCTAGACATTAACTACCACTAACATTTTGTTATTTCCTGTGTGTGGGATGTGTGTGTATGTAAATTATATTTTTCTAAACAAAATTGTGATTGTATTCTGTATGTTCTCAGTCCTGCTTCTCACTTGACGTTGTATCATGAGCATTTTTCTAGGTCAGTAAAATTCGAAATCCTGACATTAATAGCTACAGAGAATGTTGTAATTAAACAGATCCTGTATTTTATCTTCCTCTTCAGCAGAACCTCACTTTGGATGAGGGAGATGATCATGTGCCTAGTTACCAGTACTTCCCCAGCTTCTGCTAAGGGTAGCCATGTGACAGCTCTGGTAAGTTAAGAGATACAAGTGGATCTTGAACAAGTAATAATACAGGTGACCATGATACAAGTTAGGATCTACTGAATCACATGGTGACTACTATTGATGACATGGTTAAAAAAAAAAGATAAAAGTGGAAGTCTGCTTACTAGGTTTTTTGATACAAAAGGACGGATTTGGCAAGCATGAACCTTTGTCCTCTCTCCATCCTGCCTGGAGCACAAACATGAAACCAAGAAGTACCAGAGCCATTTTGGGGCATGAAGAAGACAGCCACTTGTTCTGGGTGGTACAGTGGAAAGACTCGAGGAGCTTGGATCGTGATGGCATGCCTGGAGGAGCTGCTGTACTAGCCTTGGACTTCCTGATACATGAGGATAAATACCATCTTAGTTAAGCCTCTGTCAGGTTTCTGTTACATGCAGCCTAATGATACAGTGGTAGAATGTGTGTGCCCAGAAACCTCCAAGTGTATTTCTGATGATTTCCTTAGACTGAGTTGCTGGAAGCAGAATTACTAGATCAAAGTATTTGAATATTTCTAAAGCTTTTCATGCTTTTTTTCAAATTGCTTTCTAGGTGGTTTTTACCATTTTATTCATACCATTTACGATAGCCCACATCACCTCATCCATGATGCATTCAATTTGATGCTTTGAAAATGGTGTTTAATAGTTATATTTAACTGGCATTTTTTTTTGATTGACCAGGGAAGCTAAACTGTTTTTCATGTTACCTAATAATTTTCCTCATTACTGCAAGTCAACCAAAACTGGAGACTTGTCAAGATCCCATTCTTCACCAGCCAGAAATTAGGAATTTCAGATTCCATGTTATGAATTTGGTGCCACATCTATCTTTCAGCCATTTTAAGACCTAGTGTAAAGAATCCTCAAAAGTGATTCATGTGAGTGAGCGAGTAAGTCCTGAAATAGGCTCTCTAAATTATACAGACTAGTCCCGAAGCCATTCCTAGTACTATCTTTAATGTATACTCACATAACGAGCCAGGGTTTTTTCTAATCTGTATCACTGCTATATCTATTCTTGTACCAACACCCCACTGCTTTAATTACTGTAAATTTTAGTATGTCTTATCATTTACAGTTGGGAGTCTTGAGGGCAGGGACTTTGTCTTACCTCTGTATCCTCTGTACCCAGAACAGTACCTAACATATTAAGAGCAGAATAAATATAGTTAGAATAAATGAGTGTTTAATTTTTTTTTTTAACAGGCTGGTGGTTCTCAAAGTGTGGATCCTTGACAAGCAGCATCAGCACCCCTGGAAACCTAAAGATGCAAATTTGCAGGCCTTGCCTGAGAATCAGAAATTTCGGGTGTAGGGCCCAGCATTCTCTGTAACAAGTCTGCCAGGTGGTTCTGATGCACACTCAAATTTGAGAAATACTGATAAAGCCTATTATAAGGGAGATGAAACAAAAAATTTAAACAAGTAACACGAAAGACTATTTAAAAGATCTTAAATCTTGAAACTTACCATATTGATGAAGTCTTTACCGTAGGTGATATTTCTAACAATGTTAAGTGTAAGTGTTACCAGCCAGGAAGCATATCTCATGATGAAAACCCAAGACCAAGGTAGGGTGGCAGGTGACATCTGCTAAGCAGCCTTAAGAAAATTGCTTCACCTCTGTAAACTGCTTTCTAAGAACAGTGGGTCCTGTTAATTGCAGAGAAAGGTGAATGAGTTTGGGGCCAGAGAAGAGAGGCTAGTCCTTTTCCCTCACGAACTATCCCCTTGCTTCTCAGAAATGGACCATAGGAGCAGGGCTAGACAAATAGGCCAGTAATGTAATCCCAGGGCTGAGGCAGGAATAGTAAAAGGACAAGCCTGGAACATCTTGTGCCCAAAAGTAAGGCGGTCCTCAAAGAATAATGGGGGCATGTCAAAAGGACACACCTGGAGGAGAACGGATAGGTCTTCCTTGCAGTAGAATCCCAATTAATAAATGTAGGAGGAATGATGGAAATAGAAAAATCACCATTTGGGGGACTTCCCTGGTGGCGCAGTGGTTAAGAATCCGCCTGCCAATTCAGGGGACACGGGTTCGAGCCCTGGTCCAGGAGATCCCACGTGCCGCGGAGCAACTAAGCCAGTGTGCCACAACTACTGAGCCTGTGCTCTAGAGCCCTCGAGCCACAACTACTGAAGCCCACACGCCTAGAGCCCGTGCTCCGCAACAAGAGAAGCCACTGCAATGAGAAGCCCGTGCGCAGGAACAAAGACCCAATGCAGCCAAAAATAAAAATAAAATAAATAAAATTTTTTAAAAAAGAAAAAAAATCACCATTTGGAAAATTCCACAATAAGAAGTTGCAGTGGTCTGAAAGGCAGCTTCCTAAGAGATAGGTCCTAATCCCTGGAACCTGTGAATGTTACCTTATGTGGTAAAGTTTGCAGGTGTGATTAAATTAAGGCTCTCAGAGAATCCTGGATAATCTGGAGAGGCTCTAAAAGCCATCACACATTTCCTTGTAAGAGAAAGGCAGACAGAGATTAGACACAGACAAGACAATGTGAAGAGAGGCAGAGAATGCTCACAGCCACCAGAAGCTGGAAGAAACAAGATTCTCCCCAAAAGTCTTCAGAGGGAGTGCAGACCTGCCAACACCCTGACTTCAGCCTAATGAAACTGATTTCAAACTTCTGGCTTCTAGAACTCTGAGAGCATACATTTCTGTTCTTTTAAGCCACAAAGTTTGTGATAGTTTGTTACAGAGGCCATAGTAAATAAATACCTAAGTGGTGTTGGAAAGATTCATCAAAAGATGTCAAAATTAGTGGCCAGAAATATGCTGAAAAAATCACTATTTGCATAGTCTCAAAGTATATCTCCAGAGATTACAAAAGGAAAACAAGTCATTTACAGTGGAAAACCAGGCAGATGCCACCTTATCTAAATGATCAAAGTAACATTACCAGTAATAAGTCATACTGACATCATGACCTCCTTACATGATGCACTGAGATGGGCACGTCACTTTCCAAAAGGGCCTTCCTGATGCCCTTTTCAAGGACAGGGCTCAAGTGCAGTACTAAAGAGGCCCAAGTCCTACAAGCTGACAAAGGCACAGGAATGTCAATACAGGCTCCAGGGCTTCTCTGTCAGTGTCACTGCAAAGATGCCCATTTATACTTTCTTCTGAAGAAATCCTTTATTCTGAGATTATAGGTTTCTTATCTCTGGTTTTTATTTTATGAAATAATGGTTATAACAAAGAGCAGGTTAATCTAATGTGCTTACTTGTCAAAATAAAAGGTCATCAAATCTATATCAGCGTCCAAAAAATATTTTGAAGTTTATTGCCTAGGAAAGCCAAATATCAAGGCCAGCACTGTCTGATAGAATATTCCATAATATGATTCACTTTGTTATACAGCAGAAACTAACACAACAATGTAAAGCAATTATACTCCAATAAGGATGTTAAAAAGAAAAGAATATTCCACAATAATGGAAATGTTTTACAGCTTTGCTGCCCCTAGCCACATGTGGTCATTGAGCACTGGAAATGTGGCTAGAGTGAGTGAGAAACTGAACTTTTCCTTCTGTTAATTTTAACTAGCTTAAATAGCCACATGTAGGAAATTCCCTGGCGGTCCAGTGGTTAGGACTCAGCACTTCCACTGCCGAGGGCCAGGTTCAATACCTGGTCAGGGAACTAAGATCCCACAAGCCACACGGTGCAGCTAAAAGAAAAAAAGAGAACAAAATAGCCACATGTAATGAGTGGCCACTCCTTTGGACAGTGTAGTTTTAGGTATTATTGGAGTAAACAGGATTTTTTCTTTCACTCATTAGGAGTCCTGCAACTCCTGAGGAAGTCTCTGGCACTTTCTAAGGGTCAAAGGTATTTTCACATTTGACACAAAACAGTGCAAAATGCAATCATATCTGATTGCATGGCTCAAGATAACCAGGGCAATGCAGTCAAATCAGGAAGCAAGACACATGTCTTCTGAGTTTTCAAGCTCCCACTTCTGTGGCTCTTTTCCCAGTCCTGGGCCCTGTCTCTCCAGAGGTTCTTGCCTTCTGAGCCTCACATTGCTATGGAAACAGTTTTGACTGACATCTACTCTCACCAACCTACTGCTTCTCCCAAGTTATGCATGAAGTCTTTCAGACAGGAGAAAGGCTAGACGGAAGGCGTCTGTCCAGGCCTGAGGTTAGGAATCCTCCATTGCCCCACAATCATTCTAGGCTAATGGCAGCCCCAAGCTTAACGTGATTTAGGCATATGTGGTCCCAGAAGCTGGGACAGAAGGGACCACTGAGTTATCATCATTGATTTGAACGTTTCCTTAGAGACTGGCAACAGCTAGCACAGTACTGGTCCCAGGAGCTGCTGGGGGAGAGCTGACCAAGTTCCTCAGCTGTAGGATGGGACCCCGAACTTTGTATTCGTGTAGCTGTTTCCCCAAATTCTCCAAGTCTAGCCATAACTTCTCTTGCTCCTCATCCCATCACAGCCTCCATTCTCTCCAAAGTCTGGATCCTCTGAATCTGCAGTGTGGGGTCCTAGAACACAAACCATCTGTCCTGCCTTGACACTCGCAGTCCTTCCCAGCCTTCTCCTCCCTACGCCAATCCAGCTGTGCACCACTACACTTTTCCCCTCCTGCCCTGGGCGCCTGAGGAGATGGTAGCACAGAGTCAGTTTTCCCATTGCCCTTGCCTCTCCCTGAGCCAACAAGTCAAGCTGGGTCTCTGGTACAACTGCGGCAGTATTGTCTACCTCCCAGAGAAGGTTCTCTGTAAACTTGTGGGCAATGGAAGCTGGACACCCAATTAAAGATGGGGAAACATCCTGAACAGATACCTTACCAAAGAAATATACAAATGGCAAATATGCATAGAAAAGATGCCCCACCTCATATGTCATCAGGGAAACACAAGTAAAAACAACAATAAGCTACCACTACACACGTATTAAAATGGCTAAAATCCAGAGCACTGACAACAGCAAATGTTAACAAGAATGTGGAGCAACAGGAACTCTCATTCATTGCTGGTGGGAGTGCAAAATGGTCACCACTTTGGAAGACAGTTTGGCGCTTCCTTAAAAAACTAAACGTGATCCAGCAATTGCGCCCCTTGGTATGTACCCAAAGAACTTGTAAACTTAGGTCCACACAAAAACCTGAACACAGATGTTTATTGCAGCTATATCCATAATTGCCAAAGTCTGGAAACAACCAAAGTATCCTTCAGTAGGTGAATGGATAAATAAACTGCGGTACAACAAGACAATGGAATGTTATTTAGCGCTAAAAAGAAATGAGCTATCGGGCTTCCCTGGTGGTGAAGTGGTTAAGAATCTGCCTGTTAATGCAGAGGACACGGGTTCAAGCCCTGGTCGGGGAAGATCCCATGTGCCACGGAGCGGCTGAGCCCGTGTGCCACAACTACCGAGCCTGCGTTCTAGAGCCCGCGAGCCACAACTACCGAGCCTGAGAGCCACATCTACTGAAGCCCGTGCACCTGGCGCCCGTGCTCCGCTAAGAAAGAAGCCCGCAATGAAAGCCCGCATGCAGCAACGAAAACCCAACGCAGCCATACATTAATTAAAAATATTTTTTTAAAAAAGAAATGAGCTATCAAGCCATGAAAAGACATGGAGAAAATTAAATGCATATTACTAAGTGAAAAAAAAACAATTCAAAAAGGCTGCATAGGGCTTCCCTGGTGGCGCTGTGGTTGAGAGTCCGCCTGCCGATGCAGGGGACACGGGTTTGTGCCCCAGTCTGGGAAGATCCCACATGCTGCGGAGCGGCTGGGCCCGTGAGCCATGGCCGCTGAGCCTGTGCGTCCGGAGCGTGTGCTCCGCAACGAGAGAGGCCACAACAGTAAGAGGCCCGCATACCGCAAAAAAAAAAAAAAGGCTGCATAGGGGCTTCCCTGGTGGCACAGTGGATAAGAATACGCCTGCCAATGCAGGGGACACGGGTTTGATCCCTAGTCCAGGAAGACCCCACATGCCGCGGAGCAACTAAGCCCATGTGCCACAACTACTGAGCCTGTGCTCTAGAGCCCGTAAGCCATAACTACTGAAGCCCACGCGCCTACAGCCCATTCTCCACAACAAGAGAAGCCACTGCAATGAGAAGCCCATGCACCGCAACGAAGAGTAGCCCCCGCTCGCTGCAACTAGAGAAAGCCTGCGTGCAGCAACGAAGACACAACACAGCCAAAAAATAAAGAAAAATTTTAAAAAAGACTGCATACTGTACAATTCCAACTACATGACATTCTGGAAAAGGCAAAACTTTGGAGACAATAAAAAGATAAGTAGTTGTCAGGGGTTGGGAAGAGGTGGGGATGAATAGGTGGAGCACAGAGGATTTTTAGGGCAGTGAAACTATTCTGCATGATACTATAATGATGGAAACATGTCATTATACATTTATCCAAACCCATAGGATGCATGACTCTTAAGAGAACCCTAATGTGTTGGAGAAAAGGGAACCCTCCTACACTGTTGGTGGGAATGTAAATTAGTGCAGCCACGATGGAGAACAGTATGGCAGTTTCTCAAAAAACTAAAAATAGAGTTGCCATGTGATACAGCAATCCCATTCCAGAGAAAATGATAATTCAAAAAGATACATGCACCCCTCTGTTTATAGAAAAACTGTTTATAATAGCCAGGACATGGAGAAAACCTAAATGTCCAATGACAGATGAATGAATAAAGAAGATGTGGTATTTAACACAGATGTAGAGAACAAACATATGGACACCAAGTGGGGAAAGTGGCGGGAGGAGGTGGTGTTGGTGGGATGAATTGGGAGATTGGGATTGACATATATACACTAATATGTATAAAACATTAATAAGAACCTGCTGTATAAAAATAAATAAAAAGATATGGTATTTACACACAGTGGAATATTACTCAGCCATTAAAAAAGAAATAATGCCATTTGCAGCTACATGGATGGACCTAGAGATTATCACAGTAAGTGAAGTAAGTTAGAAAGAGAAAGACAAATACCATATGATATCACTTACACGTGATATCTAAAATATGACAACAATGAACTTATCTATGAACCAGAAACACTCATAGACATAGAGAACAGACTTGTGGTTGCCAGGGGTGTGTGCAGCAGAGGGATGGATTGGGAGTTTGGGACTAGCAGATGCAAACTATTATATATAGAATGCATAAATGACAAGGTCCTACTGTGTAGCACAGGGAACTATATTCAATATCCTGTGATAAGCCATAATGGAAAAGAATATATATATATATATACACATATATATATATGCACATACATATATATACATACATATCTGAATTACCTTGCTGTACACCAGAAACTAACACAACATTGTAAATCAACTATACTTCAATTAAAAAAAAAAAAAAGAGTTAACCCTAACTTGAACTATGAATTTTCAGTTCATAGTGTGTAGGTTCATGGACTGTAACAAATGTATCACCCTGGTGCAGGACATTGATAATGGGGAGATTTTACATATATGGGAGCTCCATGTACTTTCTATTCAATCTTGCTGTGAACCTAAAACTGTTCTTTTTTTATTTTTATTTAAAAAATTTTTGCCCGCAGTTGGATCTCAGTTGCTGTGTGCGGGCTCTCTCTAGTTGCGGCGAGCAGGGGCTACTCTTTGTGCGGTGCACGGGCTTCTCGTTGCGGTGGCTTTTCTTGTTGCAGAGCATGGGCTCTAGGCACACGGGCTTCAGTAGTCGTGGTGCGTGGGCTCAGTAGTTGTGGCCCGCGGGCTCTAGAGCGCAGGCTCAGTAGTTGTGGTGCATGGGCTTAGTTGCTCTGCGGCATGTGGGATCTTCCCAGACCAGGGCTCGAACCCGTGTCCCCTGCATTGGCAGGTGGATTCTTAACCACTGCGCCGCCAGGGAAGTCCCCTAAAACTATTCTTTAAAAGTCTATTTTAGAAAAAGGAGGGAAACACGTTTCCTTGTTTATAATCATCTATCTCTGGAAGGAAAACAAAAAACTGATAATATTTTTTATCTGGGGTGGCTGCCAAGAAGGCTTTTCACTGTTTAACTTTTGTGCTTTTAGAATTTTAAACCATAAGCTTCTATTATCTAGTCAAAAAAATGAAATTTTTAAAATAAAATTAAAGATCATACCTTCTGAAAATCCTAAGGCAATAATTTTATATATATATAATTTTTTTTTTTTTTTTTGCTGTACGCGGGCCTCTCACTGTTGTGGCCTCTCGCGTTGCGGAGCACAGGCTCCAGACGCGCAGGCTCTGCGGCCATGGCTCACGGGCCGCTCACCTGGGCACGAACCCGTGTCCCCTGCATTGGCAGGCGGACTCTCAACCACTGCGCCACCAGGGAAGCCCAAGGCAATAATTTTAAATGATGAAAAAGCTTTATATACAAACATGTTTCACTGCTGAGTTAATAATTTTACCAGCTAATGTGAGCACATACCATGTGTCAGGCATTGCATTAAGTGGACTAGCTGATTTATAAGAAAAAATTGGCATTAATTTAAACAACAAACAAGGGAAACAGTAAATTATGAGCAGGTCAATAAGCAACCATTAAAACGAGGTTTATAGAAAGTCTGTAATAGTATGGCTAAATCCTTATGTTAAATCAAATGGCAAGATGTAATATAATAATCATAGTTTTTTTTTTTTTTTTTTTTTTGGCCACACAGCTTGTGGGATCCTAGTTCCCTGAACAGGGATTGAACCTGGGCCCACTGCAGTGGAAGCGCGGAGACCTAAACACTGGACCTCTAGGGAATTCCCCATAGTTACTTTTTTTTTTTTAATGGAAGAAAGAAAAGCTAAGCACAGAAGAAAGGCTAGAATAAATATACTAAAGTAAGTACTTCAGTATATGTACTTGGTGAAAGTATGTAACTTTAATTTTTTCCACTCTTATTTTATAAATGTATTTCAATGAGCACACATTAAGTTGAAAAAAATACCTCTCCCTCTGTTTTTCACAATTTGGGCATCTCACACAATGGAAAGGTTCAGTGAAGAAAATTACCTGTGAGTTTGGTACTATAAAAACCAGGATCTAGACTGAGATTCAACTCTGACATTAGCTGTTTGACTTTGGGAAGTCAAGTTTCTCTTTCTTTATCCCTGACTCTGGAAATGTGGAAAATATCTCCTACTTTTCCTACAAGGGCACCTTTTAGTGTTAGATGTGCTTGTTTACCTTAAGTAGCTTATTAGCATTGCATGAAGCACCATTAAAAGTATCCTTTGAGGGCTTCCCTCGTGGCACAGTGGTTAAAAATCCACTTGCCGGGACTTCCCTGGTGGCGCAGTGGTTAAGAATCCACCTGCCAATGCAGGGGACACAGGTTCAAGCCCTGGTCCGGGAAGATACCACATACCGCGGAGCAACTAAGCCAGTGCACCACAACTACTGAGCCTGTGCTCTAGAGCCCGTGAGCCACAACTACTGACCCTGTGTGCTGCAACTACTGAAGCCAGAGCGCCTAGAGCCCATGCTCCACAATAAGAGAAGCCACCGCAATGAGAAGTCCGCACACTGCAATGAAGAGCAGCCCCCGCTCTCCGCAACTAGAGGAAGCTCACGTGCAGCAACAAAGACCCAATGCAGCCAAAAAAAAAAAAAAAAAGAAAGAAAGAAAAGAATCCACCTGCCAATGCAGGGGACACAGGTTCGAGCCCTGGTCTGGGAAGATCCCACATGCTGCGGAGCAACTAAGCCCGTGCGCCACACCTACTGAGCCTGCGCTCTAAAGCCTGTGAGCCACAACTACTGAGCCCATGTGCTACAACTACTGAAGCCCACGAGCCTAGAGCCCGTGCTCTGCAACAAAAGAAGCCATCACAATGAGAAGCCCACACACTGTCACAAAGAGCCAACACAGCCAAAAATAAATGTTTTTTTTAAAGTATCCTTTGATTTGTTTGCTTCTTTTGAGCTCTAAGAAGCCATTCTTTGTTGTGAGGCATCCCCACCCACTTATCCCCAAGACGCTATTCTCATGTAGGTCCCACCTGCTGGCGCCTAAGAACTCAACGTCTCCTACCCTCCTCTTCCCTTAAGAGGCTCCCCTTTAGTGTTGTGCTCCTAGATTTCAAAACAAATAAAGCCACGTCCTCATCAACAGGCTTATATTCTCTGTCTTATGCCCCCTCTCTATTCTCCTGTGTCTTCTCCTCATTCCACTCCACCTCAAAACACACACAAAAGTCCTGAACACGAGTTTTTACTCAGTTAGTGTTAGTGAGGCTTCCTTTTTCATGGAAACGAGAAGTCCAGAGCTTGAAGTGAAATTAGACCCAACAATGGAAGGTATCAAAATCTACATAAAACTATTCAGAGTACCCAAAATGTCCACTCAAATCCCAATCATTTCTTTCTTTTTTTTAATCATTTCTTTTTTCTCTGATTAAATCTGAATTTTTTCAAGGAGAAACTGGTCTTAAATGTGTTCTCCTATTTAAATCTGTATGTTATATTTTAAATAGCCTGTAGATTAAGTATGAAATCACAGCCCAATTACAAGGATATTCTTAAGAAAAAATACATTATGATAAACAAAAAATTGACCTTTGTTTTCAATAACCAGATTTATAAACTTTTGCAACATCTATCACTCAAAACCAATTACTGGCAGTTAGTTATTATATACCACTCATTTTATTCTCAAGACAACCCTAGTAAGTATCCTCATTATTCTTTGGGGAGGATGGGAAAAACTGAGGCTCAGGGCGGTAAGGTCAGACACCCATTAAGTGGCAGAGAAGCCATCAAACTTAAGACTATCTAGTTCTGAGTCTATTTTCTTAATTTTTAGGACACATTGCCTTGTGCTCAACATACAAAACATTCATCCCAGGCGAAGATTTGAGTCCTAATCTCCTAAGAATTTAGAAAAAAGAAGTGTTTTCATATTGATACGTCTTTCCACCCTAGTTATATCCCGAGTTTTATTCCCCAGCATGAAGCCTCTGATGTCGAGCAAGCGCTGAGCTGTGCCTGAAGGATTTCCCACAGTTAGCACATTCATAAGCTTTCTCTCCAGTGTGAATTCTGTAATGTTCACTAAGGTGTGCTTGCTTGCGGAAGGTTTTTTCACACTCACTACACTTAAAAAGTTTCTCTCCAGTGTGAGTTCTCTCATGTTCAACAAGGGAAGAGTTCTGAATGAAGGCTTTACCACATTTGGTACATATGTAGGGCTTCTCTCCTGAGTGGATTCTCTGATGCTGCCTGAGGCACGCACTCTGATTAAAGGCTTTCCCACAGTCAATACACTTATAAGGTCTATCTCCAGAATGACTTCTCTGATGACGAGTAAGGCATATGCTCTGACTGAAGGCTTTGCCACACTCGCTGCATTTATAGGGCTTCTCTCCAGTATGAATTCTCAGGTGTTTAACAAGGGATGGACTCTGACAAAAGGCTTTGCCACATTCATTGCATTTATAGGGTTTCTCCCCAGTATGAATTCTCAGATGCTGGACGAGAACTGCTTTTGTTTGAAAGGCTTTCTCACATTCATTACATTTATAAGGTTTCTCTCCCGTATGAATCCTCAGATGTTGAGTAAGATTTGACTGTTTCCGGAAACAAGTTCCACATTCAGTACAAACATAGGGTTTCTCTCCTGTGTGAATCTTCTGATGCTGGGTAAGAGACGATCTCTGAGTAAAAAACTTTCCACATTCACTACACTTGGAAGGTTTCTTCTGTCTTTTAAGTCTCTGATGTTTCACTTGCAGTGAAATCTGGCTGGAACTCATGCTTTTTGTAACACGATGAAGGGGGTGTCTAATAGGTTCCAGTTTAAAAGAAACTGTCTCTCAGATTCAGAATACTTACAAGGTACTTTCTCAAAGATGATTATCCTTAGAGTAACACTGTTCTCCTGTGAAAGGTCTGTGTGCATATGGTGTCCTCCCAGTCATTCCTGCAGGATTTCCCCTTCTAGTCCTTATTCAGCATGCATCTTCAACTTCTCCTAATGTGAACCCCTGATGACCAGGCTCTCTGACCCTCCATGTCTTTTCAAGTCATTTAACACTGTGCCATCAGGCTTGATTTTCTTGCCTGAAAAAAACATTCACAAAGGAAAATGTCCTCCGTGCAGAAGAGAGGACCTGCATTGTGAAGTCCTGATTTTTATTCTCTTCTCAGTAATAGAGAAAGAAGATCACAATGACCTGGGGAAAAGATTAGAATAGGTGATTGGGAGAAAGAGATTAAGTAGTGACAGGTTTTGGTAAATCTATAAACTTCCCTATTGTGATTGATTCTGAAACACTCAAATACTAAAAACTGACCCAGGTAATTTAGGATCATCCAGAGTGATAAATAGCAGGAGAATGTGAAAGGGATAAGTATATTAATCTTGGGTAAGTTAAGTGTTGGGGAAAATTACCACTCACCTACCGTTTCTAGTCCTCAAAAATGGGTGAAAAGTAATTATATTTCCTTAGGTTGCCTATAATCAGTACCTTGGCAGACCAGTGTAAATTGAAGAGTTCCTCTTTCAAGATTTCAAAGGTGATCCAGGCTGTAACTTTTGCTAGGTCCATCTCACCTATCCTTCCCTATTCACTCACCTTGATAGGTGTCTCTTTGGACCTCTCTTTCTCTCCAAAACATTCAGCCCCTAGGTACAACTGGGAAGGATCTAGGTTTGAAAACTAGAGTTCTGCTTAATGAAAGAAAATAAGATATCACTGTTTTGTTTACATAAAAATAAGACAGAGGTGGTCCTTAAGGAAGAAGCCCCCATTGGACAGTAATTTCACTATAGCATCATGATCCAGGACCTGGCCCTCACCCTTGAAGCCAAAAAATGCTTCAAAATCTGATGTGTACTAATCAAATTCACAAGGAGAGTGATGTAGAAAACATAAAGTCACTTCACCAGTTTACAGTGAAATTTTATATGCTTAATGACCAGCTGGTTAATATATTCTCTCCAGTATAGAAAAACTGTATGGGAACCAAACTGTTGTCATCAGGACACTCCTTAGGAAGCACAGAACTGGAGAAAGAGTGGACTACTTAGACAATCTTAACGGCATCAAACTTTGAACCTGATGCTCTCAATAAAGGTGCACAGAATCAGAGAATGGATATTCAGGAACCACACATCAGAGCAACCTCTTCTCTGGATGGTCTGGAGACACAAACACATTCTTATTCCCTGAGGCCTCCTTCTATTTTAGTTTTCTAATTATACAAGTTACACATGGATGTATCCTCACCTTAAAATATTTAGATAATATGAAAGTATACAGGATAAGACAGTAATTTTTATAACCATCACCACCCCACTCTACCCAAATGAAACCACCCCCTTCCCAGAGATAATTTGGAGTATATTCTTTCAGTCTTTTTTCTCCATATTTTTAACACATATATAGCATTTGATTCTTTTTACATAAATAAAATCGTTGTATAGATGCTGCTATGCAATTTGATTTTTTTTCACCAAGGAATGTGTCTTTGAGATCATTTCATGTTGGTACATAAAAATCTACTGGGGCTGAGAGTCAACTGGTACACACTGGAGTATCTGCACAAATGGTTTACAGTTGGAATCTCCAAAATATACAAAGAGCTCATGCAGTTCTATGTCAAAAGAAACAAACAACCCAATCAAAAAATGGGCAGACATTTCTTCAAAGAAGGAATACAGATGGCCAAAAAGAACATGAAAAGATGCTCAACATCACTAATTATCAGAGAAATGCAAATCAAAACTACAATGAGGGGCTTTCCTAGTGGCGCAGTGGTTGAGAATCTGCCTGCCAATACAGGGGACACGGGTTCGAGCCTTGGTCTGGGAAGGTCCCACATGCCGTGGAGCAACTGGGCCCGTGAGCCACAACTACTGAGCCTGCGCGTCTGGAGCTTGTGCTCTGCAACAAGAGAGGCCACGACAGTGAGAGGCCCGCGCACCGTGATGAGGAGTGGCCCCCGCCTGCCACTACTAGAGAAAGCCCTCGAACAGAAATGAAGACCCAACACAGCCAAAAATAAATAAATAATTTTTAAAAACTACAATGAGATATAACGTCACACAGGTCAGAATGGTCATCATCAAAAAGTTTGCAAACAATAAATGCTGGAGAGGGTGTGGAGAAAAGGGAACCGTCTACACTGTTGGTGGGAATGTAAATTGGTAAAACCACTATGGAGAACAGTATGGAGGTTCCTTAAAAAACTAAAAATAGAACTACTATATGATCCAGCAATCCCACTCCTGAGCATATATCCGGAGAAAACCATAATTTGAAAAGATACATGCACCCCAGGGTTTATTGGAGCACTATTTACAATAGCCAGGAAGCAACCTAAATGTCCATCAACAGAGGAATGGATAAAGAAGATATGGTACATATATACAATGGAATATTACTCAGCCATAAAAGAGGACAAAATAATGTCATTTGCAGCAACATGAATGGACCTAGAGATGATCATACTAAGTGAAGTCAGACAAAGACAAATATCTTATAATATCACTCATATGTGGATATAATTTTTAAAAATGATACAAATGAACTTATTTTAAAAACAGAAACAGACTTACAGATATCGAAAACTTATGGTTACTGAAGGGGTAACATGGGGAGGAGGGATAAATCAGGGTGTTGGGATTTACATACACACACTACTATATATATATAAGATAGATAACCAACAAGGACCAACTGTATAGCACAGGGAACTCTACTCAATATTCTGTGATAACCTGTATGAGAAAAGAATCTGAAAAAGAATGAATATATGTATATGTATAATTGAATCACTTTGCTGTACACCTGAAACTAACACAACATTGTAAATCAACTATAATCCAATAAAATTTTTAATGGTTTACAGTCAAGAGACTGATTTGATTGGGCAGTCTTGTACCACACTGGTTGTTAATATATTGACTATTTTGTGTAAATCTATCTTTATCTGCTGTATAAACTTCCAGTATGGACATATATATACAAAAATAAACTCTAAGTGGTTTAAATAGCTAAACATAAAACCAAAACTCTAACCACACCTTTATTTCCTTTATTTTTATTGTCCAAAATAAAAAGGTTTTCTTTTCTTAATCATACAGGGAGAAAAAAAAAAAAAAGCTCATTCTGTAAAACAATCAGTTAGTCCAAAAATGAAATTACTTGAAATCCTACCACCCAAAAGAAACAGTTGGTATTTTGATGAATTTTCTTCTAGGATCTCTCAATGCACATATGGGCACATATGTGTACATGTATTATGTGTACATATTAGACTAGACTGAATTCTGCAGGACATAAATAGTCTATTATATCTCTTCAAAAAGTTCCCATTACCTAAAAATCCAGTTCACCCAGTACTATTCTTACTTACTTTAACAGATACCCAGGCTCCACACTGCCTTCTGATGGCCAATAACAATGGCAGTTGTGATTACTTAAGCTCTTGTTCCAAACGAGGCCAGAAGCCCATTGCATACCCTCTGAGGAAACACTTAATCACCTTTGCAATGGGTCTTCCAATAATTTACTATCAGTTTCTGACCGCTACACCATTAGAGCATCATATTTAGCAGTTCAGCAAGTGGTTTCAGGGTGTTCCACCAGATGACTGCAGTTTAAGTTCATGTGATAAGAAATTACTGAGACTTCCCTGGTGCGCAGTGGTTACAAACCCGCCTGCCAATGCAGGGGACACGGAGTCGAGCCCTGGTCCAGGAAGATCCCACATGCCGCAGCTAAGCCCATGCGCCACAACTACTGAGCCTGTGCTCTAGAGCCCACGAGCCACAAGTACTGAGCCCGCATGCCACAACTACTGAAGCCCACATGCCTAGAGCCGGTGCTCTGCAACGAGAAGTCACTGCAACTAGAAGCCTGTGCGCAGCAACAAAGACCCAACGCAGCCATAAATAAATAAATAAATTTATATTTAAAAAATTACTGCACACTCTGATCTATCCTATTACCAATTACTCCATAGCCTTCTTTCACAATAAGCCACTCTAAATCTGATTTAAGTAAGATGGTCCCATTTCTGGGTGGTTCTGTGTTTTCAGTCTGCAGGGTTTAGGTATAGTGGTCACTGCTGGGTCCCACCTTAGGTCTGCCTACTGAGCAGCCCCATCTTGGGCTCTCTAGTTAGATTTCACTTACCCAGAGACAAGCTGTTAGGAATACAAGTGACTACAGTTTGTCTCCTGGGGACTCTTCTCATGAGGAAGAGCAGGAATTTGAGGCACAGAGGGAGGAGAAAGAGCACCCATAAATTGTCAGCCTACTTCCTTCATACTCTGGATTCAAGGGAATCCAGGAATAGCCCATCCCTAACCAAATGAATATTTTAAATCCGAATGAATGTCCTTGTTCTCGTAGGCATGTATCACCAATGACAAAAAGTCAGTGAGATGTGACAATGCACAAAGAAAGAGGGCAGGTGCTCTTAAGGACCAAGCATCCTGGGGTAAAAATTCCTCCACCAGAGATAAGACTGGAGCCCAAAGGCACCTCCCCACCCCCAAACATAATGGAGAAGTCACTGACTTCAGAAATCAAAGACTATGGGGCTACAGTAAAAGGCAGTGAGATAAGCAGTGGACTCAGTCAAGAGGTTGGGTTCTAGTCTCTGCTCTGCCCCTAACTTGCTTAATGACCTGAAGCAAGTCACTCAATTTCAACTGTGACTTTTTAAATCTGTGAAATGAAAAACTAGATGATATCTAAAGCTTCCTCTAGTACCAACACTTTGTGATTCTTTGACTCTAAAAACAGATGGAAAAGAGCAAGAACCTCAAATCAAGCCCTTCCAATCCCTCTTTGATTGAAGCTGGTTATTCATTTCTGTGAAAAGTACTAACTGAGCAGCTACTATGTGTCCAGCAGTGAGATGCCCTCTTGTTAAGAATAGGCTGAGTCAATAGCAGGGCAACACCCCAGCACTTAGTCTCCCAAAATCAGAGGCCTATTAATTTCAGGCAAATAAGACTGCCTCGGTTTGAAGCAAAATCTCCAACAAAAGACAGGGTTGTCTGTTGGAAGATGTTAAGAACTCCTCCTAAAAGGAAAGGTTTTAAGAACCCCTCTGAATAGAAAGGAAAGACCACCATATCAAAAGGCAGTGGGCTTCCCTGGTGGCGCAGTGGTTGAGAGTCCGCCTGACGATGCAGGGGACACGGGTTCGTGCCCCGGACCGGGAAGATCCCACATGCCGCGGAGCGGCTGGGCCCGTGAGCCATGGCCGCTGAGCCTGTGCGTCCGGAGCCTGTGCTCCGCAATGGGCGAGGCAACAATAGTGAGAGGCCCGCGTATCGCAAAAAAAAAAAAAAAAAAAAAAAAAGGCAGTGACCCGGTTTCCAGTCTAATCCATCCCAATCCACTAGCACCTCTTGACACTGAACAACTAATTATCTTCAAACTTCTAATTAGATTAAATTACTCTACTAAACAATTTTAATATTCAGGTCAAGTATGAACCACTACATTTCTTCCTTGAGGAAAAGTTTTCTTCACGCTTCCAAGGCACTTCCTCAACATTCTGGAAAAATTTCACACGTCTCTACTATAGCTCCTTCCACTCTGTGTTTAACACTCTGATTACATCCCGTTTTCCTCTACCAAACTTGAAAACAAATATAGCATGGGCTCAGGGCTAGTGGTCTCTGGGTTTGAATCCCTGTTCCACCATTTATTAACTAAGTGATATTGGGTAAGTTACTCTTTCTGTACTCCATTTTTAACAAATGTTAAACGGAGCTGATAGTAACTACTTCATAGGGTGATGATGCATAAATGAGTTAACACATGGAACGTATTTAGAAGAATACTGACTGATAAGCATTCAATAAATAGTATCTGCTGTTAATTATTATTGATGTCTTTGTACAGCACCTATCCTGTTGCTATTAGAGAGGAATATAAACTTAATGAAAGAGATAAATTGCACATATACTTAACCCGTACAACTCTGTGAAGTGGCAAAGCGAGGAATAGTATTCGCTTCTGGAACACAGAAAACGGAACTTAGGGGTTCGCTGGCTCAAGTACATGCAAATGCAACCCCGGCCTCCCGACTCCCAGACCAGGGCTCTGGAACAGCCTTCGCCCCTCCCTCTTCAGGTGAGCCGGTCCCGGTCCCCGGGCCTCCGCTCCAAAGGGCCCTGCTCGGCCGGAATGAAGAGGGGCTGCGGCCGGCTGGGTTCCTCCTGGAACCAGCCGCAGCCGGGTACGGCCGACTCCGCTCACCACGCGCTCCCCGCGGCACCGCCGGCCACACCTCTCCACCCTCTGTCATCTGCGCGCTCCTGGGCCGCCCGCGCAGCTCTTCCTGGGCGCTCTGGGCCGCTAATGACGTCACCAGTCCGCGCCGCGCCAGCAACCGCAGCTGTCTCCCTAGGAGGGCGGGGGGCTTCCTCCCCGGCTCAGAAACAGTGGCAAATCCATCAGTATACCTCCTCCCAGAATAAGGAGGCTGACCGCAAGTGAGACTGGGGGACGCCACAGGGAGCTCTTACTCCAGGTTAATTCACCCAGCAATTCGAACACACTGATCTTCCTAAAAACTCTTTTCCAGGTCACGGTCCTTTGGAGGTCTTCTAAAGGTTTTCCCAAAGCTTATAGAACACTCTTATACACATTCTCACCTGCTGGATAATTGGCTTCCTCAGAGGAACCGCAAACACCCTTCCGCATCTTTGTTCAACAATCAGCCAAAAGACAAGAGCTCAGATTCTCAGTGTGTGAACTTGGGCGTTACTTTACCTCTCTCTGCGCACTCCTTAATGATACCAAGTTTCACAGGGTTGTGAGGATTAAATGAGGCTAACTCGTGTAAATTACCAAGAATTTCTGGTACTTGAAAAATGCTCAATAAATGTTCGTCCTATCATGTTCCCCAAATCCCAGCTCCAGTCCCCCATTGACTGAATTGGCTTCCAGGACGTTTCAAGTCTTCCAGGTAGCACCCCTGCCCCCCTTTGGGGAAACTTTAGATCCTGCTGATCTTCATTAAGGAATATTTGCGCATAAGGGCTCATCCTGACAAATGTATCCCAGGGATGAAGGCATGGGCAATGCGGCACCTGACCTACTTCCAGGCATTCCCATTGATCTGCAAGCTCAGGAAAATAGGGCTGTCTGCTTACCATCATATCCCTAGTGAGTAGGCTCTCAGTAAACAATTAATAACTGAATGAGATGCAGCAGTTACCTGCTCAAATTTCCAGATGGACTGTTTTCCCAACATGGAATCCATTTAGGATGCTGAAAACAGGAGTGGAGATGCCAGACTGAAACCATCACTAACCATCTTCAGCTAAAAGGGGACCCTTTGTAGAACTGTTAGCTGACATGCCAGGGAACAATGTTGGGCTTGCCTTTCTTTTTACCCAATGTCACAGTCTCAGCAAGATAGCAGGTTCTTCCTCCATAGCCCTAACATCCCACATACCACAGAGCCTAGGCCTACTGATTTCCCCCCTAACTTTTAGGCTTCAAAGAATCTCTAAATCAGCAGGCTCCACTGGGTGGAAACTAACCCTGGAGTGGGGTACCCTAGGCAGAGCAGGTTAGAAACAGGAATCTGGGGCTTAACTGCAATTTGGGTTGAGATTTTTCAATGAGAGGTGGAAAATGGATTGGAGGAATGGACACCAAAAATATTCCACAAAACTAAAATGATCCTAGCCCTGCTCTAGATAGCAGCTGCAAGAGAGTGAAACTAGAGCTACCCGGGGTCAAGACTAGACTTCTGCATTATGTGGAAAGAAAGAGGGGGTCAAAATGTAAAACCAACTTATTTCTCACCCTCACTTATATGCAGTAAGGTCTTATTCTGTGGGCCAAAAAGCTTCTTGATCTAAAGTGAGCTTCTCCCATTCTCAGGAGTAGGGCCTAACAGACACAAGTAAAGAGGCGTCATGGAGCAGAATTACAACCAGTAAAGAGAAATCTGAGGGGAAAGAAAGGACACTGGAGTCTCAGTTTTACCTGAGACTAGGTGTGTGACCTTGGGCAAGTCCAACCATCTTTCTGTTTTCCCTTCTGTTGTTTTGAGGATCTCATGTGGCCTCATCCCGTGTCCTTCTGAAGTCACAAATTACATTTCGGCACACTGAACATAAGCAACACATTCTAATTCTTTATCATTCCAGAGCCCAAGGAAAGACATAAGCTTCCATGTTGGGGTTTCCAGCTCAACTGCTCTCCTGCCAGGCCAGCACCACTGCTCAGCTCCTGTCTCTCTTATTTCATGGATATTCCAATTGACATAGCTGTGCTTCTACACCTGCATGGATTTTCCTCTTCCTATTGACCCTGACATCAGTATATCTGTCAACCTAACATGACAGTTCAGTGGAAAGAGAAAGACATCAGTATATCTGAAAGCACTTTGTTAAACTATGATGGGACATTTAAATGCCTAATTTGTAACAAAAACAAAAAAATTCTTTGCTACATATTACTTTTTCTTATGAGATCCTCTCTGTAGGATCTCATAAGAAAAAGTATCAGAGTGGACCACACACTCTGTACCTTGGAGGAAGGTGCAGAATTCTTGCTTCTGGCAAACGCTTCGTGACACATTCATGTATTCACCTTTCTGCTCAGGTATACTCATGTATACCTCCTTTCTGCTGATAACTGTGGACCTAAGTCATGACCTGTAGGTGGGCATGGAGAAATGTCTGACTTGATTTTAGTTGAGCTCAACAAATATTTATTGAGTACCTACAAAATGCCAGAGACTGAGGATACAAAGATGAATAAATTTCACATAGCTCCTGCCCTGATGGAGCTGACAGTTCAGTGGAAAGAGAAAGATTTGTAAACTAGCCATTACAACCTAACATGATACATGAAATGATGAAGTTACAAAACACAAAAATAATACAAAAATATGTGAGGTCAGAAACAGCTTTGAAGAGATGTTGCCTGAGCACATTCATAAGTGACTAATGGGAGCCTCCCAGGCAAGCAGAAGCAAGGAAGGCAAATAGGCCATAGAAAACAGTATGTGCAAAGGTGCCAAAGTAGAGTCCAGAGATGATGAGTCACAGGAACTTGCACTATGGAACAGAACACGCAAGGAATGTCCTCTGAGGATGGCAAAGGGGGCCTGGGCCAGATGAGGAGCCTCAGATGCCCGTTGAGGCTAGCACTTTATTCAGAGAGAGAACAACAGAGCTGCCACAGTTGTGTCTTGCAAAGACCACCCAGAAGAAATGTGAAAGATGGCCTAGTGGGGCAAGAAACTGCAAGACCGGTTGGGAAAACATAAAAATCGCCTAGGAAATAAACCAGGGAGCTGGAATAAAGCAGCAGCAGTAGAGATGGCTTCCAGACTTAGGAGTTACGTAATGTCAACAGGATATAGTTGTTGATTGGATATGACGAGGGAAGGCTGAGGAAAAGGACAATTCCTAGACTTGGGGCCAAGCTGGAGTGGCTAGGTATATGGTGGGCCAGCAACTGAGAGAAAATCAGGAGCAAATATTGCAAGGGTGAGAATGTAGGATGAGAGTAAAGATACGTTCCTTTCCTTCCTGCTTCTCCAGGAAGTAAAAATGGTACTGGACACTCTTAACCTGAGGATTAAAAACTCCACTTAATCCATGTTCTCCACTCCATTTTAGAAAATCTTTCTAACATCAACTTAGGCATCTTTCACCCCTAAGGTTTTCCCATTTCTGTAGTGGAATAACTGAGGACATGGAAAGGAGAAGTGACCCATGAGCTCGCCCCCCCCAGCAAACTGGGGACTGGTGAATAAGCCAGAACTGCAAACAGTCCTGATTGATATTATTTCTTGTATAATTAATAAAAACATAGGTTGCTGCTTTGGCATTTCTGAAATGTTAAGAAAACAAGTCTTAAAGTGTAAACCTAGATAATGCTTTAATAAAAGCTACCACAGCAGGACAGACGGCGCTGTTTTGCCTGAGCGAGCGGCAGCCCTCTACTGCTGTGCTTCGGCACAATTCATCTCGTGTGATGAGCTTACTTTCGGCTCTGTCATAAGATAAACTACAACACATTTCTTCCTCAAGAAAATTCTCCCTTTCCTCTCTAATCACCACTCAAGACTCCAAAGATGGTAGCATATAAATATTACTCTAAATATCAGGAAGTTCCTAAAGTTTTTGGTGGGCAAAGTTTGACTAAAATATATTAATTCAACAAATAAAAATTTATTGAACATTTACTACATGCTAGCAATGAGTTTAGTGTTTTTTTTTCATTTAGAAAAAAAATACATTGACATTTGCTTTCAGTAGACTATATTTTTTTTCCATGAGCATAAAATGTAAAGTTTTCATAGGGTTATTTTTGCCCATATTAATTTACTCAATTATGAATTGTCCTATGGCAGATTTGAGAACATAATCTTTACAGCTGGAGAGGGAAAATATGTTATTTCTGCAACATTCCCATTATTGGTAATTAATTGCTCAAACTAATGCTTGTAAGATACTTGCTCTGGAAAAAAAAAAATCGATGCTGAGTTCCAAATAACCATTCCAGAATTAACTTACTTTAGTTTTTAAAATCATATTTTTAAAACTATGTAAGCTTCAGAGCATAGAAACTATTTCAAATACTAGTCAAAGGCTAGTTTAAGATCACTTAATCTTCCAGAGCTGAATCTCTGGGTAGCAGTTAAGAACATGAAAGAGAATGGGGAAATAAAGGGGAAACATGCCCTTCCTTTCTCTCAAAAGAATAAAATACCATCGCAGTCATGGCAAACCATGTTATCTCAATTTTCAGGGATTTGAAAAAGAGGTAATTCTCTCTAGAATTCTTTCCAAATTCATCCCACGAGAAGTGTTTCCCTAGATACTCCTAATCTGCAGCGAATGATAAATATCCTGGAAAAAGAGGCCCAATAAAAACAGAAATATCTGAGATCTAACGAATCCATGGTTAGAGCCACCAATGCCATGATTACACAAAACCTAGCCATCCCCATTACGGTGACCACTTCATCACTAATGCTTTCTCCTCTCTAAAGGCTAACAAACCAAGTCCCACTTTGTTAATCCTAGCGGGCCCCTCTCCCCTGGTCCCTGTGCACTAGTGTCCCAGCCAAACTTACAAGAGACAGGTGTATGCCCTAGTCTAGGACAGGGATATGTGGGTAGCTTGCTCAGTCACAGGCAGGCTTCCTGCTCTGAGGCTTCTTAGCACTAGCAGTCTAGCACAAACCATTTTCTTTCTGGGTAAGATAATATTCCTCTGGGAAAGAGGTTAGGTCTTCCTCTCTGTGACCCTCTGAGCAGATCTGACTTCCTTCCCACAAACTGACATCATTCAAGAGAAGTCTCTCTTGATCTCTTATTTCCTTCTTAGCCCCAAGTCACCCTCCAGCTTGAAAGGATCAGGAAGCTCTCCCTCACCCTGATAAAAGCCTTCTTCACCTATTTTTCTGTAGCAATCAGCCCAGCTCTTGCCACATATCCCCTCATTTGCTGAACAGATGAATGACTAAGGATTCTGTTTTCACTTGTTTCTATCTCCCCTTCACGGGAACGCCTCCACAGATGGGCAGCCTCCCCACGGTGGCATGGTCAGAGCGGCCTCAGGCATCTGCAGGTTACTCAGCACTACCTCAGAGCTGCTGCCACTTTCACACCGACAATCAATTTGGAAAAGCACCTCAGCCTATGACCAGTGAACACAGGTGACAAGTTGGGAGGGTGAAGCAGGGGTGTAATAAGGGAAACACAGCGCTAACTTAAATGGCATCTCCAGGTATGAGAAGGCCATGGAGACAAAGGAATGGCAAAGAGCAAGGATTTCTGTGAAAAGTAGGAACTTCTTTCCTACCCTGTATTCCCAGATGCCCACCTGGAGTAGGCTCTGCATTCTCCAAGCTCCCACCTCCATTTCTCAAAATACCCTCCTGTGTGCAGTATCCAAGGCTTCTTTATCCTTTCCTCTAGGAACTCTTCCTGTCCCTCTTCGCCAGCCAGATTCCTAGTCACTGTCTCTAGAGAACTGTCATAACCTGAATGCCAGGTTTATTCACCACTGTGAAGTTTCTGATGTCTGAAAAGGACTGAACTATGTCTGAAGAATTTTCCACATTCAAAGCATTCATAAGGCTTCTCACCAGTGTGAATCCTGTAATGTTCACTAAGGTGTGCGTACTTGCGGAAGGTTTTCTCACACTCACTACACTTATAGAGCTTCTCACCAGTGTGAGTTCTATGATGTTCAGTAAGAGACGTGTTGTGAGCAAAGGCTTTCCCACATTCTTGACATTTATAGGGCTTCTCTCCAGTATGAATTCTCATATGCTGAGTGAGGCAGGTATTCTGGTTAAAGCCCTTCCCACATTCATTGCATTTATAGGGTTTTTCTCCAGTGTGGCTTCTCTGATGCCGAATAAGGCAAATGCTCTGAATGAAAGCTTTACCACACTCACTGCATTTGTAGGGTCTTTCCCCTGTATGAATTCTCTGATGTTTAGTGAGTGGGGTGCTCTGAGCAAAAGCTTTGCCACATTCCTTACACTTATAGGGTTTTTCTCCGGTATGAATTCGCTGGTGTTTAATAAGGGATGGGCTCTGACAAAACGCTTTCCCACATTCCTTACATTTATAGGGTTTCTCTCCAGTATGAATTCTCTGATGCTGAGAGAGGTTTGCCTTTGTATGGAAGGTCTTCCCACATTCATCACATTTATAGGGCTTTTCACCAGTGTGAATTCTCTGATGTTGTGTAAGATTTGAGTGTTTGCGAAACGAAGAGCCACATTCATTGCATAAATAAGGTTTCTCACCAGTGTGAATTCTCTGATGATGAATGAGGTGTGTGTTCTGACTGAATGCCTTCCCACATCTATTACATTTATAAGGTTTCTCTCCAGTGTGAATTCTTTGGTGTTCAGTGAGATGTGAATGATTGCGGAAGGAATTCCCACAGTCATTACATTTATACGGTTTCTCTCCAGTGTGGATTCTCTGATGCTGAGTAAGAAATGATCGACATCGAAATGTTTTCCCACACTGCTCACATCCATATGGTTTCACTCCGGTGTGAATTCTTTGATGTCGAACAAGGAATGAGCTACGACTAAAAGTTTTCCCACATTCCTCACATGTGTAGGGTCTCGTATGAGTTCTCTGATGCTGGGTAAAGGATGAGCTCTGATTAAAAGTTTTTCCACATTCACTACATTTCCAAGATTTTTTCTGTGTAGAGAAGATCGGACATTTACTTTGGTCTGAAATCTCATTGGTGTATATGCTACTTGTCTCCCACTGATGTAGGCTCTCTTCTGTAGAAACCCTGAGATGTGTAACAAGGCTTGAGGTCAAAAGCAGGCTTCTCTCAAAATTATATTCTTGTCTAATCATTTCTGGAGGTGCTTCCTTGTGGATGAAAGCTATTCCCCCAAAACCTTCTTGGAAAAGGCATGGTCCAGAAACCTCTCTGGGAGGGTTTTCCTTCATGCTCTCACATACATATTTTTCTTCAAATGTAGAATCCTGGTATTCATCCTCTTGGGATCTCTTTGATGCTATCCCTGGCAAATCAATTTCAGAGCCATCCTGCTCTGGAGCAGGCTTGTTCACCCAACCTGAAAAAAACCACCACAGTGAGTATCTCTTGTGCAAGGCAGAGTGCAAGCCCCTGAACTTATAGGGACCTAACTTTGACAGGTCTCAGTAATGGCCTATGAGTAATGGCCAATAAGAGCAAGTGGGGGTAGGACTTCCCCGGTGGCACAGTGGTTAAGAATCTGCCTGCCAATGCAGGGGACACGGGTTCAAGCCCTGGTCCAGGAAGATCCCACATGCCGCGCAGCAACTAAGCCCGTGTGCCACAATTACTGAGCCTGAAAGCCACAACTACTGAGCCCCTGTGCCACAACTACTGAAGCCTGCATGCTTAGAGCCCATGCACTGCAATGAAGAGTAGCCCCTGCTCGCTGCAACTAGAGGAGGCCCGCGTGCAGCAACAAAGACCCAATGCAGCCAAAAAAAAAAAAAAAAAAGAGCAAGTGGGGCAAGTAATTCAGAGTTACAACTGGTGAAAGAGATCTGCATCAGGGTAAGGTGATCACCATTAATGAAAAATGAGTAGCTGCAGACACCAAGGAAGTGACAGAATCAGAGACCAGAGAGGTAAAGGGAAAAAAACAAACAATAACAGACTAAGATTCGGGCAAGACAAGAAACATGGATGGTTTGTATTCAAAGAGTGGAGAGTGGGAGAATGTAAAAGTGCAAAATAGTGGAAATGAGATCAAATGAGTACCAGGAAAAAGCTGGTCTCAAGAGATGCTCACTCAATAGATGCTCACTCACATTCACCCCAGCATTCCTAAAAGAGAGGGTAATTTGCTCTCCTGAGCTTCATTCAGTTTTTCTTGTAAAATTTCCAAAGCCCTCCTGTTTCTTCCACTGGTGATCCCTTGCTTACTCACCTGGACAAATCTCTCTTTCAATCTCTCTCTTTTCAGCTCCTTGCATATTCAACATCCACAAATCTTCTCTTTGCTTTGATTGTAAAAGACTTCAAGGTTGAAAAACTGGGAGCCCTGCTCATAGAGGAAAAAAAGGTGGGGGAGGGGATATCACTGTCCCAGTAAACAGAAAAATGAGATAGAGCTGTTGCCTAAGGATACTATCTGGTAACTCACACAAAACCTGTCAGGACAGCAACGTGCCTGCATCACCAAGAGTCAGGGGTGGCTTCCAGCTTTCTAG
The DNA here is from genome assembly GCF_003031525.2 of Neophocaena asiaeorientalis asiaeorientalis. NCBI lineage: Eukaryota > Metazoa > Chordata > Mammalia > Artiodactyla > Phocoenidae > Neophocaena > Neophocaena asiaeorientalis. The sequence continues at coordinate 1,863,002 of NW_020172172.1, forward strand.
GTTAACAAACTCCATTTGTCAGCTGTCCAAGAAGTGGCAGCCAGACAGACTGACATATTAGCAAACACTCAAGTACTTGAGAAATAAATCAGAATGTTATTTATAAAGATAAAAATAACTATGAAGTGAATGGGAATATCCATGTCAATTAGTGCACTCTTTCCAATATACAATAATCTATATGAAAAGTCAATTAATATAGTCAAATGTTGTGTTGGGAAATGGCCTCATAGCAAGGCTAATGCATTAAGTCTGATCCACCCACCTCCCCTATATGTCAAGGAGTTGGATAGTAATTAGGGATTTCTATTTGATACAACCTAGAGATATGCTGATTGTCCTTTCTTCAAGATGTCTTATCAATTCAAAATCTTTTCTTCAGGCATAGCTCAATATAAGAGTGTAGGCTGCAGTTGAAAAAACAAAAACACTCTGTGAAATAATTTTTGACTTACAAAGAGTTGCAAAAATAGTATAGTTTCTGGTTTTTGGAAAGTCAAAATCATAACTGTTCATCCAAAAATGTCTCTCCGTATAACCCTGAAGTGAGAAGTAGAATTGGAAGCATTATTTCAAGAAAAACAGAAGGTAGAAAGATGGTTTACCATAATCAAGAGCTCAGAAGGCATGGAAGAATAGGATGTCTGGTGAAGTATATAATAAGGCTGGCCCTGTGGACTTCTCTTCAAGGTCTGTGCCTCGGTGTTGAGTTTCAGAGGTTTAAGACGATCCTATCTGGGATTTCCTGATCCTCTTCCATAGCAGGGACATAAAGTGGACCCACTGCAGAATCCTACAGAGACTCATGAAGTAGGGTGGGGTTTGGCTATAATCAGAGCTAGACAATGGAGAAAAAGTCAGAAATGCCCCCGCCTACCCAGAGCTTATGTCACAGCTCAACAAAGACACTAACACCAGTAGTTACAAATAAGGGAATTATAAAAGGAGAAATATTGGGTCCTGTAGAATGCAGAGCAGAGGGGACCTAATCTAATCTGGGATAGAGATAAGAAGATAAATAAGAATAGATAAGATAAGAAGAGATAAATAGGAATTAGACAGGTGAAGAGGGAAAAGAAGATACTAGAGAGATGAAACAGAATATACAAAAGGAATCAAGCCCCATAATTTGGAAGAATGAAAGAGATCTAGTAAGGCCAAAGTATTAGGCACTAGAAATAAGACATGAAGTCCAGGGCAAGCAAATATAACCCTGCAAATCACTTTAAGGAATTTACCCTAAAGTGAGCAAAAAGCCATAAAAAGTATTGGAAAAGGTTTGAAAAATATGTGACATGATTAGATCTTCTATTACACTTACACACACACACACACACACACACACACACACACACAGACAACTTATCCTTTTGCTCATAGAGCAAAGCGTGTACAAGGGGTGGAAGGTAGGAGGCAAGGTGAAGGCTGCAGGACCCCTTGGGAGGTTGTTTCAGCAGTCCAATAAGGGGACTTGGATGACTAAGAGACAAAAACAACAGGACAGGATGACTACTGGAGCGAGATGTGAGGGAGAAGGAGAAGTTAATGATAATTTGCTGGTTTGGGGCTTGAGAGATGACAGTGACCTTTAGTGAGAGTGGTAACACTGGTTTGAGGAGGAAAAAGATACATTCAGTTTGAAATATCAGGCATACATATATGGAACAGAGGACAGAGGTGTGGGCTGAAAACTTGTATTTAGAGTTTTTGTCAAAAAGAAGGTAACTGAAATTCTGGGGGTAACAGATAAAATCATCAAAAGAGTGTAGCTAGGAAACCTCAACAGGGAGTTTACACATTTATAAGGAGGTTTAACTCTGGCTTTTAATTTTAGAGATTCCTAATCCCTAAGAGAAATAAGTAAACTAATTTAATATTTGATAAAAATTGGCATTTCTAATCAGAAAAAAATCGATTACTCACAATTTATGTTGGGACTGTTGCTTAAGTATCTGGAAAAAACACTTAGTGAGATTCCTACCTCACACAACATACCAAAATAAACCAAAACCCAGTAAAGGGTTAAAAAATGTATTTTTGATTTATACATCAAGGAGTAGATAGACCTGATAGATAAAAGACTTCCTATTAACGAGTAAAGAAAAAAGATGAACTGATAGAAAAACGCAAAGTACAACAAATACACCAAGAATTACAAAAGGCCAATAGACATACCAAAACAAAGCTTCACCTCACTGGTAATCAAAGAAATGAGAACTGAAAGAATGAAGAATCAATTTTTATATCAAGTTGGAAACTCTCTCTTTAATGCTAAAACTCAAAACGGGCAAAGGTACAGAGAAAGAGAGCTTCTCACACACCACTGGTGGGAATGTAAACTAGTACCATCTTTCTAGAGCTAACTGGCAATATACTGGGTTGGCCAAAAAGTTCGTTTGTAAGATGTTACAGAAAAACGTGAATGAACTTTTTGGCCAACCCAATATATTAGGTCTTAAAGTTGTAGGCTGAATGGCAGTTGGGACACCACGATCACCATTTTGTAGGTACAGAAAGTCAGGACAAAATTCTCAATCTGTACTATATACAACACCTGCAATGGATCTCAGAATATCCTCAGTCATCAGTATGTCATAAAAATGCCTATATTATTTAACCTAGTAATTCTACTGTTAGAACTTTTTCATAGAGAAGGAACCTCCCAGAGTGGGAGAAAAAAACCCAAGCTGAATTCTTTTGTTACCCGTAAAAAAAAAAATCCCCTGAAATAATGTTGGAAAACACAATTTTTCTGTTGATGGACACTGAGGCTTAGCAATTTAGCAAAGTATGGTACTTCCACTTGGTGGAAATTATACAGACATCAGATAATTGAAAATGAAAATATGTGACAATGTGGAAAAATACTTATAGGCAATTGTGAAAAAAAACACAGGATATTAAAATTTCAAATACAATCTAACGTTATATATGTATGTTAAAATATACATATGAATAAGATCAAGAAGGAAAGGTAATCACCACTATGGTGATATAAATTATGAATGATTTTCTCTTCTATTTTCCAAATTTCTTCAATTATCTATATTTTGCCTTATTTTTAAAAAACTTAAATCTCTCAGAATATCTATCAATTTGTTAGCCATGATCATCTTGAGGAATAAGATTATGATAAAATTTTTTTTTTTTTTTTTTTTTGCGGTACGCGGGCCTCTCACTGCTGTGGCCTCTCCCATTGCGGAGCACAGGCTCCGGATGCGCAGGCTCAGTGGCCATGGCTCACGGGCCCAGCCGCTCCGCGGCATGTGGGATCCTCCCGGACCGGGGCACGAACCCGTGTCCCCTGCATCGGCAGGCGGACTCTCAACCACTGCGCCCCCAGGGAAGCCCTAAACTTTTTTTTTTTTTTAGCCCTAAACTTTTGTTTTAAGGCCTTTCTTTTTGCAATGTTTGAAAGTTTTCCTGTAGAAATAAGTAAATAACTCTGTAATCACAGAAAACAAGTGAAAAAAATATAATCAGAGATAAGCACAGAGATTTATGTACAAAGATCACATTGTTACTATAACTGTAAAAATACAGGCAAGTAAACATTGATGGCATATCAATATGATAGATTATGAAACTATTAAGAGTCATGCTTTCAAGAATATTCATGAGAAAATACAATATGTTAAAACAGGAGACTACAAAACACGGAAACAAAACATACACATATATACCAGTACTAAAGTAAGCATTCAATAAACAGAAACTATTATTGCTACACAGATATATACAAAACACACACATAAAAAAGGACAGAGGAAAACCCACTAAAATGTCAACAACTGATCTCTAGGTCATTTAATGGGTTATTTTATTTTGTCCTTTATATCCTTCTACATATTTCATTTTTCCTGCAATAAACACGAATTACTTTTATAGTCAGTAAAACATTTAAAAATGAGAGATCTCACTCAGGGGTTTAAGCACCCCCCCAAAAGAAAACCTTTCTTTTTAATGCCACGCGTAATGGATATGGTATTGGTTTCCCTTTCAAAATAAGATCAAAGTGGCAAAGTCGACTGGGCTGGGACTCAGGAAACCATGCTCTGCCATAGCCCACATGAGCAGGCTACTTATCTGAAAAAGGTGAGAAATTAGATAATATCCACGAGTCCTTCCAGCTCCAACGTTCTGTGAAACCCCTAACTAAATTTTTTTTTTTTTTTTGGCTGTGCCGCACAGCTCGTGAGATCTTAGTTCCCTGACCCCAGGGATTGAACCCAGGCCCTCAGCAGTGAAAGCCCAGAGTCCTAACCACTGCACCACCAGAGAATTCCCTAAATTAGTTAATTAATTCACGTAAAGCATTTATAAAGATATCTGCCACATATCAGGCACTCAACAGGGGTTAGGCATTATTATGTTTGAGAAGGACAGGTTGGTGACAACCACTGTCCTCCAGTCGTGGATCATCTGGGCTGTTTGTCTACGCCAAAAGTTAGCAAACCTTGCCTTTGTAGTTTGAAAACAGAACTAGACAATATGTAAACAAGTGATCTTGGTTGTGTTTCAGTAAAATTTTTTTTAACAAAAACAGGTGGTAGACCAAAATTTAGCCCATGAGCCACAGTCTGCTGTCCCCCTGGCCTCTAAGTTGCCCAGAATAGGCGGTATAGGTGGTTCCACAAATACATAATGTGGAATAATCTGTTGGTGATTTTAAGATGCTGAAAGGATCTATCTGAATCCAGATTTGGGGGAAACGGGTATTATGGTGAACGGACATATATATCTCCATCCTCATCTTGCTAAACTAAGAGGGATCTGGCTTCCTCCTCATGCCTTGTAAGCTTTCTCCCTGCTGCCACTTCCCTATCCCTCTAGAAGGATTCTGGGGAAGCCAGGTGGGGTTTTCCAAGAATTTGAAACTACAATTCCTTCAATAAGACCACATGTAAATGTACTCTTCTCTGAAGCCCTTCTTGATTTGCCTGTGGGTCCCAAGTAACGTATTCTTCTAGGCTGCAGCAGCACACTGGATCTATCTCTTCTGCAGCCTTGGGTCATTCAGTAGCAATGTGTCCTCGGATAAGTTACCTATTCTCTCGTACCTCAATTTCCTCACTAAAAACTAGATAATACGTTGCTGTGAAGGCTAAATAAACTAGCGCAACTGCTTAAAACAGTGCCTGGCACACGTTAAGCGCCAAATAAATGTGTTTTAAAACATTACCACAGAAATCTGCTCACACATATATCTTCCAGCACTACAGTGGAAGCGTCTTCCCATTTGGCAGGCTCCGAGGTCACTCATCCTGTATCCCCGCCTCTAAACCCTGTGTAATATTTGGCAAGTAATGGATAGTAAATTTTTGTTGTTAGACGTTAACATTTCCATACGTGCTATCATGTACATGCTATCAACTGAGCTTTAGAGAGAAAAGAAGGTAGTGACAGTCCAACTTTATAAAGATCAAGAAACCGGCTCTATCATGGGTAATTATAACCCAGGTCTCGAGACTCCTTAGCTAGTGCGCTTTACACTATTTGCCTTCTGCTCTTAAGTTGGTCCCTTAAAAAAGTTTGAGTTGCAGGACTGGCTGGGGGAAGTAGCTGGTATCCAGACCGAGAACTCTGGCCCCAGGATTTCATTTCCGAACACGGGTCCTAGGTCTTGATTGATCATTTATCCATCACTCAATCATCATTCATTCATTCATTTATTCACTCCACCATCTTCTTAGGCGTGTCCTCTGTGCCAGGCCCTGGTGAGTGCAGTGTTGAAGTTGCAAGCCGGGCCGGGCCGCCGGGAGTTCGGAGCCGCCATGCAGGCAGCAACCCGGGGAGAACGAGGCCCCGGCGGGCTTGCTACATAAACCTGGGCCGCCGCCACAGCCGAGACGCACCCGGAGCCGCTGCCTTCCCCTCCCTTGGGCCCCGCCCGCTCACCGTGATGTCCCGCGGCTCCCAGCGGGGCGGCGACCATGGTCCCGGAGGTACACGGAAACCCAAGGCGCAGGCTCACCCGCCCGGACCGGAAGAACAGCAGCGCGGCCGGTAGTGCGTCATCAGCGACCCCGAAGAGCAGCCCTCACTTGCCTCTCTAGGATTCGGGAGGAGCCTCTCGATAGGGGCCTCATAGAAGGCGATTGGGGCCTGGTTTCCCTCCAAGCCCAGTGGCGTGCCTGATGTCCCATAAAAGACTGCCTTCACCTGGAACACAGTGACCACCTCATGTCTGGGGAAAACTGTAGATGGGGGCGTTAGGGTTGGAAAGAGTGCTAAGTGGGAGTCAGAATGGGCCATCTCGGGCTTCCCTGTTGGCGCAGTGGTTAAGAATCCGCCTGCCAATGCAGGGGACGTGGGTTCGAGCCCTGGTCGGGGAAGATCCCATATGCCACGGAGCAACTAAGCCCCTGTGCCACACCTACTGAGCCTGCGCTCTAGAGCCCGCGAGCCACAACTCCCGAGACCACGTGCCACAACTACTGCAGCCCACGCGCCTAGAGCCTGTGCTCTGCAACAAGAGAAGCCATCCAATGAGAAGCCCATGCACCGCAACGAAGAGTAGCCCCCGCTCGCCGCAACTAGAGAAAAGCCCGTGCGTAGCAACAAAGACCCAAGGCAGCCAATAAAATAAATAATTTATTTTAAAAAAAAAAGAATGGGCCATCTCAGCAAGGGAGTAGTACATTCCATGTGCTAAAAATAGCTCCTGATTATGAACCTTGACCTCAACTCTGGGCTCTGACCAGGGAGGCTGGCCTGGTGCTTCTTCTGGGTGTGAGTGGTCTGGTGGCAGACGAGATGGGAGCTCTGGCCCAAGGCCTTCCTGCACTGGGTGTGGCAATAGGTCTTCTTGCCTGTGTGGCTCTGCGGGTGCACCAGGAGGCAAGGGCTTCAGCTGAAGGCCTTGCAGCACTCAGGGCACATGTAGGGCTTCACCCCAGTGTGCACCCTCTGGTGCAGATCAGGTGGGAGCTGCACGTGAAGGCCTTCCCACACTCCCCGCACCCACACGACTTCTCCCGTGTGCATTCTCTGGTGAGCCATGAGAGTGGAGCTCTGGCTGAAGGGCTTGCCACACTCAGTACACGTGGAGAGATTTTTGCTGGGGGCAAGAAGTGTTTTGTTTTTTTTTTAACTTTCATATACCCCCGATAAAAAGGGAACAAGATTGGAAATGCACCATGCAAGGAAGTAGAATAACACTCCCTCTGGGATAAAGATATATCAATAACTGGTCTTTCACGGGCCTTCTACTTTTTCAGAATAAAATGAAAACACACACTCATTCACAAGAGAGGTACTTGAAAAGAGGTGAAAAGAGCAGAGTAAAGGCACCCATCTATCCACAAGTCTATCTGTAGCATCAGTCATATAAAGATTCTATGTACATTAAATCAATATATTCCTGAATTGAATTCCCTTTGAATTAAAAATTACCATTGAAAAAAGTTCATTAACAAGCCTCTCCTCACTTACTTGTCTGCAGGCTGTTCAGAATGTCCTGCTGTCCTGCTCCCCGCTTCTCTGGCTTCCCCAATGCACAGACCTCTGGAATCTCGCCCTGGAGTCTTTCAAAGAATTCTCCTTTCAGTTTGCTCTAGAATCAAATCCTCCTTTTCAACTTTGGTCTCACTATCTGAGCAAGGCATAGAAGATAAAAACAAATAATATATAGCAAAAAGAAAAGGAGAATCAGCTTTATATTCTAGACAGGTAAGAGACTATATTGGGATTTGAGGAAACCCAATAAATGACTTCTCTCTTTAAAGAAGCAACATGGGGGAATTCCCTGGTGGTCCAGTGGTTAGGAGTCCGTGCTTTCACTGTTGAGGGCCTGGGTTTGGGGAACCAAGATCCTGCAAGCCATGGGGCATGGCCAAAATAAATAAATAAATAAAAGTAAAGAATCAGCATAGCACTGGGGCCAGACTGCTGAGGTGAAATCCTGCCTCTGTCACAAGCAGTTACTTGACCTCTCTGTGCCTCAGTTTTCCTATCTGTAGAATAGGTTAATGCTAGTAGCTATTTCATGATGTTTTTAGAATTAAAAAATTTAATGTCCATAAAGTGTTAGCTAGGTAAGTGTTAGCTATTAGTAAAATTCTCTGCTCAGTTGACAAATAAGATATGCAAAGACCAATATATTATCTTTATTACTGAAGAGCTGATATTGTTGAATGTGCCTTATAGTTGCAGGCAAGTGAGGTTACTAACACCAAATCCCAGGATTAGACAGCACTAAGCACCCAGGGACACAGTGCTGGGCAACCATGGGTTTGCCCCTGTAACACCTGCAGCAAAGAAGAACAGGGCAGACACATGGTCTCTGTGGAAAAACTGGACCCTAAGGGTAGGAAGGAGGAGGGCTGGCTTTCACACAGTCCACTTCTTTTCCAAAGTCATCAATCAAATCCAATCCCTTTTTGTCCTAGGGCAAGAGTGAGTGTGGGATCAGAGAGAAGATACAAGTGTTACACCAGTGAGCTTCCTGAAACATCAGGAGTGAGGGAGTAGAGTACTTAAATTCATAATTTTTCTATACACGCACCATGGTTTCAGAGTATGGGCAGAGGAAGAAAAAAGAAAGAAAGAAAGGGCAGTAAAGGAAAGCTTGCATTCTGGGGAAGAGGCGGAGATGGCTCTGTCACCAGAGATGTTGTGCCCAGGGAGGACCAAGCCTGCAGATATAAAGACTGCCAAAACAGGAGGGGACACACGGGATGTCTTGGGAACTGGCCAAAGCAGCAAGTGAAGGTCAGAGAAGGGCTTGGATGTGGACTGTGGGGTCCTAGGAGTCAAGGAGCTTGAGCACATCCCCCTTGCCAGCGAGAGAGAGGCAGGACGAAAACTCCTGAGAGGGAACTGAGGGGTCCATGCAATCAGGTAGGGCAGGGGAGCAGGGAGCTACGAGGTAGGCAGGGTCAAGGGCCTGCTGTGGGCAAAGCCAGGCACTGAGATTGGCAGTGGGGCAGGGAGGTGGTGCACAGAGGTGTGGATCCCCAGCCTCACAGCCTACAAGCTTAGTCTAGGTGGGAAGAGAACAGAGTGGCCGACCCTCCAAATCGGTGGGGATGGACACACTCTGCCCCTTTTCACCCCACATCTACAGGAAACAGAAAAGGAAAGAAGACCCACTCAAGGAGGTCCAGGAGACGGAACTCGGCCTTTGCTTCCAGGAGGGCTGCAGAAGCAGGGGAGCATCAAAATGCCAAGGAAGGGCTTCCCTGGTGGCGCAGTGGTTAAGAATCCACCTGCCAATGCAGGGGACATGGGTTTGAGCCCTGGTCCAGCAAGATCCCAAGTGCCGCAGAGCAACTAAGCCCGTGCGCCACAACTACTGAAGCCTGCGTGCCTAGAGCCCGTGCTCCACAACAAGAGAAGCCACCGCAATGAGAAGCCCGCGTACCGCAATGAAGAGTAGCCCCCGCTCACCACAACTAGAGAAAGCCCCTGCGCAGCAACGGAGACCCAATGCAACCAAAAATAAATAAAATAAATTTATTAAAAAACAACAACAACAAAAAAAAAACCGCCAAGGAAGCTCCTTAGCGGAGCAGTCCAGTTTCCTCCGTTTGGGACTGGGAGAACCAGGGAGGGAAGACTCAAGCCCAACACTGGGAAAGAGTGATACCTGGTCAAACTGATTTTGAACACATTCTCCAAGAGCAAAGAACAGTTTGGAGGGTAGAGGTGGCCAGGGTCTACCTCAGTCCAGCCTGAGCCCTCACTGTGGTCTTATCTCCCATTCCCTAACCCCCTTCTCGGCTTCCCTGAACTTTCTGGTCATATTCATGCTCCCTAAAAAAGATTTCTTGCCTGTTTCTTTTCTCTCATCTTCCTCATGGCCTGGAGCAGTCAATACTTGTCCTTCTCCTCACCACAACTGCCCAGCCACCCAGCCATCCATCATCTGGGACTGGCTCAGGTCGCACCTGCCTCAGGGAGTCTTGGTCTGCCCCTCCCCAAGCTCCCAGTGACTGCCCCCCTCCTGTCTCCTCAACCACCTCGGCTATCCATCCCCACTGCTTTGACAAATGACTTCATATTTTTTTGTGAATTAGCTTTCTCTTTCCCATCTGTCCATTTTATCTTCCCAATGAGGCTATGAGTTTTTGCAGGGCCACAGCTGAATCCTACGATGCCTACAGCCTTCCTAACCTGTTGCACTGGTGCAGGTCTCCGTGAGGACACAGTGCTGGCTAGGCATAATCCCTGCCCTCAAATCTGCCAAGAGGAGGGACTTCCCTGGTGGCACAGTGGTTAAGAATCCACCTGCCAATGCAGGGGACACAGGTTTGAGCCCTGGTCCGGGAAGATCCCACATTCCACAGAGCAACTAAGCCCGTGTGCCACAACTACTGCTACTGAGCCTGTGCTCTACAGCCCACGAGCCACAACTACTGAGCCTGCATGCCACAACTACTGAAGCCCGTGCGCCTAGAGCCCGTGCTCTGCAACGAGAAGCCACCGCAATGAGAAGCTCGCTCACCGTAACGAAGAGTAGACCCCGCTTGCCACAACTAGAGAAAGCCCGCGCGCAGCAATGAAGACCCAGCACAGCGCCCCCCCCCCCCAAAAAAAAAAGAGTTATATGCTGAAGATTCATCTCCAGCAGGGGATGTGGGCTCCATACAGTCACAAAAGCATCCCTCCCAAAGAGCACACCTTCTCTTCTTGGACAGGGAGCTCAGCCTGACTAACTAATGATCACAGCAATGCGACATGACTGACGGTTCACAGCCTCATCCTGGCCCCGTCTCCTTGAAGCTCACCACCCTGTGACGCTGTCTGGGCAGGTGAGGAAATTGACTGGGAAGCTGGCTGGGCTGGCGAGGAGTCTGTGGCTTCCCAGAGATGACCCAACAAGTCAGAGGAAGAGCAGGTCCTCAAAGGACCCTCAGGGCTCCCTGGCACTCAGCACTCAGTACGAGCTGGCCACTCTGTCTGGGTTAATAAGAAAGAAATGAACCCAGTGCATCTGGGCTAATACACCTAAAGGTCCAGGACCCACAGGGGAACCAAGAATGGCTTATGAGAAGGCCAGAAGGTGAGTCCCACCCCTGCCCCGGCAACCCCTGGTCCTTTTCTCACCCTCTTCTAGGGCCAGCCTGTCTCCCCACCTCTCACGGCCAGCGACGGTCCACCAGGCTCCAAATGGGAGCTCCGCTCAGCCCTGCCGGTGGTGTTCCCAAGGCCAGAGCCACTGCCGGGGCTCCTCCTCTGTCAGGCTCACGGGGCTTGTCCTCACTCGCGCGCATCGCATTCTCACTCAACTCCCTGATGGCAAAGAAGAAACTCTGATGTGTTCCTGACTGTGACTTCCTCGGGCTCAGGGAGTGTCACCTGAAGGGGCAGTAAACACTGTTCAACACAGAGCTGGCCCATCCTGGGAGGGTCACTGGCTCTTGAAGGAGGCAGGGCCAGCTTTGGGACCAGGCCTCCTGTGAACACAGCTCACGACAGTGGGCACCCATTGTTCCAAAGGCCCAGTGGTGCCCAGCAGGCTGGAAGGAAGGACAGGTGCTCCAGGCCACCCCGGGCACTGGAAGCCACTCCAGCACCCACAGCTGTCTGGGACCAGGGCTCATCCATCCTGCTCTTGCCTCAGTCCAGACCCTGCCAGAGACTCTTACTTCCTGAGACATCCCCTCATGGCTTCTTCTGGCCTCAGGGGTCACAGAAGCACCTGGCTCCTTCCTCAGCACAGTGGTTCCTTGGACTCTCGTCTAAACAGATTCTACCTTTTGTGACCTGAGTTATGACTTTGCATCTCCCCTCCCTGACCTGTTTCCTGTCCTCTCAACAGCCAAGGCCTCTGCAAGGCTTCTGCTTCTTAGTCTCAAGCTTCGGGTAGATTTGGTGTAACTTCCAGCAGCAGTGATGGGGGAATCCAGCCCAGCTCCAGGGGCAGGACTGAGTTTGGCTAAGGCCTTTGCAGTCCCCAGCTGCTCAGCGGCTCCTGCCATTGATGTCTATGCGTGAGGCTGTCAGCAGGAACTGCACCCCATGTTGAACTGCGAAAGTAAAAATGTTTTCCCAGTCAGGTAAAGCTTGGCTTCCTTTATCCATGCCTACCCTGCCCTCCAGCAGGAATATGACAGGTCGCTGCAACCAGGCAGCTTTTTAACGGTTACAGAGCCATTTCAAACTCCTCATTTCATCCCAGCCTCCTACCTGGAGTGGAAGAGAGGACTTACGTTCGGAGACGTTAGGGATTTGTCCTGGGTTGGAGGTAAGTGAGGGGCAGGGCCAGTCTAGAATGCTCTCTTCCCCAACAAGAGGTTTGGGAAAATAATCCCGTCCGCAGCGGCACGCCTCCTTCGTGTCCGCCAGCCGGAGGCCAGCGAAACAAGCTCAGCAGGACCGGTATCCCAGGGTCTCGGAGGAACCCGCCCTTGAGCTGGTATGAGCCCCTCCTCTTCCAACGCCCTGCCCCTCGCCCTCCCACCCTGTCCGACCCCTTTCCCCGCCCCGGCACTCTCTCCTCCACGTCTCTGCTCTTGCCCATCCCCACCGCTTATTCTCCCCG